>NC_046967.1:5111496-5411496 GCF_009769545.1 Cyclopterus lumpus
AACTGCTGGAGATTGCAAATGACGGGGGCCTTAAAAGTACATTGCCGACAACAACTCTGCCGGTGTTCTGGATTAAAACCAAGGCAGAATATCCAGAGATCGCCAAAAAAGCATTGGAACCCCTGCTTTCATTTCCAACATCTTGTCTTTTCTGCAGTGACGGAGACCAAAACTAAGTTACGGTGTAACCTGGACATAAGGAACAGACTTTGGGTGTCATTGTCTCCCATTACCCCGAGATGGGACCGGTTTATTGCAGAGAAACAAGCTCAGGGCTCCCAGTAATTCGGCGTAATGGTGAGTTGTATTTTTCATGCACTTTAGATTTGTTTTAATGCCGGTCGTATCCTTTTATTACGTCATATTTATTACGTTATATTTATTACGTTATATTTATTACGCCATATTTATTACACCATATTTATTACACCATATTTATTACTCCATATTTATTACTCCATATTTATTACGCCATATTTATGACGCTATATTTATTACGCCATATTTATGCCGCCATATTTATGCCGCCATATTTATGCCGCCATATTTATGCAGTCTGTAGCGCAAAAGAAATTGGGGAACACTGCGTTAGTCCACAGGGACTGCCAAAATCAATACAATATAAAAGCAGGGTTGGTAATCTTGAAGTATTAGCAAGAGTAAGAAAATTACCGTAGAGAAAAGAAAGGTACTGAAAAACCCAGCCCAGTGTTGCCAACTCTTTTCCAATTAAACTAGCTTGCAGCGCTAGATCCAAACATTGCTAAATATAGAAAGAAAATAATCTCCATTTTGTCCATCCCAGCAGGCCTTACTCCAAAGCCACTTCCCCAAAATGATTATGAACGTAAACATAGCTATTTTCTGCACTCACAGTGGTCAAGCTAGTAGCTTGTGGAGGACTCTTGTGACGAGCAATGAGTGCACAGGCAGAATAAGCACAGGTAGGCAGGCAGGTTGATACACAGGCAGGAAGATATTAAAATATTGGATGGGCAACAGCTGTTTTTTTCTTCTTTTCTCAGAGAATTTGATTAATTAATTGCTGTCAGAATGTAATGAGAATTTTTACAAATATCAGACATTTTTTTGAAGATTACCAATCCTGAGTTACAAAAAGGCATGTTCAGGAAAAACACATCCACTGTGTAGTGTTTTTGCATACTGTAATATCTGAGTATTGTTTAAAAAATGATAATACCAAAACCCTTAGATTGATGCAGATACCAATAGAGTACTTCATACAAAGCATGTTAAAGGAAGCTATAGGTTTGTTCCACTAGCTTGCTTATGGCTGCCGCACTGCACAACGTTTATATGGCGGTTACTGTGGATAATGCCACTATGTTGGAAGCATGATGCCCACCCTCCAACCCTGAGTTTGCTCACCGATGTGGTACAAGCCGATCCAGTCGGTGGCATCCACTTCCTCCTTGATGTCCCAGGAGATTACCAGGTGGCTTTGGCCTAGAGTCAGCTGGTACGTAGACACCGTAAGTGATGAGCGGCTGTCTGATGTCACCAGGTCTGTGTCGCTGTTGGCCCGCTGGAGCCCAACACCCACTGTTTCTGATTGGCTCCCTGACGACATAGTGGGAGAGGAGGGCACAGAGGCACCGACTTCCCCGGCTGTGCCCTGCACTGACATGCTGTGGAGGTTATCTGGACCGATCGTGTACGGCCGGGTGTGAGGGGTACGTCGACGCACCGCCAGGAGGTGCTCCCGGGCGCTGCTGTTGGCCGATGATGAGGACGACTGGGATGAGGGAGAGGCAGCCATCGCCATGGTTTCCGTGGAAGATGAGGCAAGGAAGGGAGGGGGCAAGAAGCGAGGAGGATAGCTGGTGATGGTGGTGGGAGGTGGGGGGGAGAGGCAGGTGGACGATGACTGGGGTTGAGGGGGGAGGACAGCTGTTTTGAGAGGGGCGGATGCTGGAGGTCAGATGGGCAAGCCAAAAAAAAAACGAGGGAAGGGGAAGAAAGAAAAGAGACACGTAGCTTAAAAGTTCACCTATAGACCAAACTTAAGAAGCAATGAATGGCTGGAAAAATTAAATGAATAGGACTGGAGACAAGGATGGAGGTACAGAAGGAGGAATGGAGTGATCACAAGAGCAGCGTAGTGTCCAAAGAACTTTGGGGTCCTTAAAGTACATTCCTTTGTCCCTGTTGTCTGTCCCTTAGGCAAGGCACTTTTAATTGTGTATGTGTAGAGATTGTAAAGCCCTATGAGGCAAATTTGTAATTTGTGATATTGGGCTATACAAAATAAATTGAATTTAATTGAATTGAATTCCACTAGCCGTCATTAAAGGTGTTACGGGGCAGTTTGAACCATAGTTGAACCTATCTCCCTTTCTCTCAGATCCGTCATGGATATCACGTTCCCACTGTGAATGTCGATGCTGATTTATCTCTCTTAACACCCCAAGACACCATTTCCAGTTTGACAAACACTAAAGTGTCAACAGCAGATAACTGTCTTGCTCTAGGGCCCTAGAGTAATTTGTAAACCATCCAGGTACCCATTATGACATAGGAAAGTGGTGGAGTTGCAAGATGGGCAGAAAGAGAGACAAGATATTAAGGATGAAAGGCGATCCAGGAATCCATCTGCTGGTCTGTCTGGCGAGGAGGAGGGGATGATAGGGCATTCCTATGATCCATGGGGAGGATAGTGGTGAAGGGAGATTGAAGACCTATATGGAGAGTGAGAGAGACAGAGACACAGAGGAAGAGGAAGTAAGAAAGGTAGAAGGGGAAAGAGGAAGACAAGAGGGACAAGAATGATGGTCAGTATTTTATGGTAGTACTTTGTGTGCAGTAGGGCAAATTGTAACTTTTACTTTGATGAAAAGAATTGGAATGGGAACTATTCTTTTGTTACATTTCCTTTCTATTCATTAGTTAAGTCACTGGAAACGTGGGGCATTTTCATGCAAGCAAAGCATGGAAACCAATTTGGTCAAACCTCTGGAGTGGTGGTCGATAATTTTACATAAACTGTTGAGGAAGGTAAGACGGGTAACCCTCTATGGCTGATTATTTGTGGAGATGTTTATCAGGCTCCATGATCCATGCTTTTGTTATCAGTTTGTTTGATAGAAGTGCAGAGTGATGGCTTTGGATGGGAAAGGAAAAAAATGTGTGCAAAATATCTTTTATCTCCGAAACCCAGCTCCCCGTCGGAGCCACAGCCTCTGGAGCCACAGCCTCTGGAGCCCAGCTCACCGGCAGAGCCACGGCACATTCCGCACGTTTGGGTCATTCCACCACCCGTTACAGTGTATATATAACTTTTAACTAGGCTAGTTAATTGTGGTTAGTGCTATCTCAACCAGTCATACATTTTACAGCTAATTTCCATGACATGACTGATGACGAGGAATAGGCATTAGTACTCTGCATGAGTTCTCCATTTGGATGTCCATCTTTCTTCACCTCATTTGATAGCAGTAACGTGCACTGTTGTGATGCTACCAGTGCAGAGAAGACTAGCCAGCTCATCATAATAATAGTGATTGGAGATATGCTACCCACTATAAGCTGTGGAAGAACAGAGCTTCAGCAAGCAGATGGCATTTGTTCAGCCGGTGTTCAACCATGGCGGCGAACAACAGCTGTGAATGTGGGTTCATGTTTAGAGGAAACGTTGAATGTCTGCATGCTTTGTACTAACACCCACTCACACACCCTTTCACTCTTCACTTCTCAGAAAACCCACTTACTCCATCCTTAGAGTCTAACAAAAACATTGCAGTCAAAAACACACAGCTGCCTCATTTCTTTAAAAAACTAATCAGAAATGGACACATGCACATGAAGTTTCCATGATATAGCAACAGGATTAAAACAGAGAATGGAGGGGATTTATGGTTGACAGAATGCCTTGTCTAATCCGCTGCATTACCACACAGCTTCAATCTGCACCTGGACCCGCAGCCATGTTTCAGGGTTTGGGGGCATTTAATCCATCCATTTTCATCCGCTTATATCCGGGGTGGGGAAACTAATTTTGTCCCCTTGTATCCGCGACAACGTTCTTTCGGTCACTCCGCAGAGTTCATGACCATAGGTGAGGGTCGGAAGCTAGACCGCCTTCCGGCTCAGCTCCATCTTTACCAAGACGGTCCGGTGCAGCGCCTGTTTTACTGCTGCAGCCGCACTGATCCGCCTGTCAATCTCCAGCTCCATCTTACTCTCATTCGTGAGCAAGACTCAGAGATACTTAAACTCCTTTGTTTACCGTAGGCACTCTGTCGCCACCTGGAGGGAGCAATCTACCAGTTTTCGGCAGAGGCCTGATGATTTGATGATTTGGAGGTGATTTTGTCAGAAAAGACACCTCACCCTTTTGTAGCAGCTTTAAATAACATATTTTCCTGTAAGAAGGCTGATATGCATTCATAAGTCACCTCACCGGTTCAACCTTTTTTACACACTCCACGAGCCAACAATCTTACTGTGATGAAAACACAGATCGATGAAAGTTTCTGGGGCAATCATTGGGTTATATGTGCAGACAATGCTACATGACTGAATAATGTCTGTGTCAGAGCTTAAAAGCTGCACTTGGAAAGATGCAATGACATAAAAAATTTGCCTTTCCGCCTCACTAAATCCCAAAGTGGAGCTACTGTGAAGACACTCCCTGAAGAGATGACAAGAAATATGTCCTATTTGCCCAAATAGCATTGTGGTGTTGGGGCAGTAGAGTACTCTTAAATTGAATTTACTGGTATAAATCTGAAAGACGTTTGCATAAAAAGGACCACACACACACACACACACAGTCCTGAAATAGCAGTAGCGTGCTTGGAGAACAATTCAAAAGGCGACAGCTTCCTGTCCCCAACACGCCCATCACATTCCTCTGCACCAGTGGGTTGGTTTGTTTCGGTGCACTCTTGCCTCTAACTTTGTGCAGCACAAAGTGCACGATCCAATGTCACAGACGTGACAGTGCTGAAGACATTTGATTTGCTGGCCTGTCCGAACAAAAAGACCTTTGAAAGAAGTGGGGAAATGTAGAACTGATTGTTTTTTGGGCTTCAACCAGACTGAATTTCAGGATATGTTAACTTCTTCTGCTTCCGTCTTGGCCATTCTTTTTTTCTTTGTGAAGTGTAACAACAAAGTCACTAGAATGCCACGATATATTTTGATCTGTGGGTAGTAAAAAACCCTGACATTAAAGCCATATATTTTATATTTCTCAAAATTCTCATTACATCCCGACAGCAATCAATAAATCAAAGGATCCGACCAGAAAGAAATGTAGGGGAAAGCACAGGCGCAGGACAAACCGGTAATGAAAGTTGTATCAAATATCAGGTCAATAGACGTAGTTGTCAAAATAGGGATAGGATACTTGAAAATCTCTATATGAGTGCAATGCCAAGGGGCAGCAGAGTGTTGGTGAAGCATATAGATTTTGTACTAAAGTGACCCTGAGCAAGACAGTGGAACATGTTCAAGTGTCAATGAGGGAAAAGATGCATGTCCCCCCTCTTATCCAGCAGAGGAAATACGTATTTACATGCACTGAGATACACGTCCACACTAAAATGGGACTTTGTTCAGCCAAAATAATGGATCCCATTAGCGTTTTTGGTGATAAACACACATCTGCAAGGAAAATAATTGGCGCATGGTAAAGAAAGCCTACAGATCACAACAACAATGAAGCGACAACTCAGTTGACCTGCCAATCTATCTGCTGATAAAATGAACCCCAGCCTTCACTGTGGTTTATTACACTTTAGTTTTCAGATCCTACGTGGAGCTATTAGGGAGGAAATAGGAAATGAGCTGTCCCGTTATTGATCTGATTGTGTGAACACACCACAGCTCTGATCTGACTCACATTCTTGAACATCGAGCGAGCAGGTTGAAATCCCTGTTGACTTGATGCTTTTTGCATTACATTTTTTTGTATTCGATATGACAGCAACATATAATGCTGTGGATATATTTTTGGCTTTGTTGTTGTTGTTTCTATGAGGCCTTATTTGTCACTGGTGCCCACGCTCGCCATAGCGCATTAAAGCCTAACTTCATCAGCTCACAATAACCAGCCCAGTTGAAAGCAGCCCTTCACACAAAACAAAATGTGATGAAATACACTCGCGTGTGGACTTAATTAAAATCTTGATGGCAACGTATGAGGCTCCCAGATCCACATCATAGCAACACCCCGTGTTCAACAATAAACTATACATTTGTCATTCCATCCGAGACACAGTACTTACCTTTTGCTAAGGCGAATTTAAACGCCGTTTAACACCACACCTGCACGAAAAAGAAATCCCCGAAGAAGTCGTTTAACTATGGACGACGGACCTCCATACGGCCCGGCCACCACAGGCTCTTCATCGGCTTCCAAGCCGGAACCCGGTGCTCCGGAGCCCGTGTGCAGCGGAGCTGCTCCTCGATAGTCCAGCCTCGAGCTCGAAACGAAGCCAAACTTCCCGTTAATTGTGTCGTTGTATTGAATTATCTCTATTCTTAAGGCATATGTGCCAAATCTATCACTCCACGGCTTCTCCGTGATTGCCAATCCGTGTAGAAAGACGCGTTCATATCTTATTTAGTTGTTTCCGCTGCACTCCGTGCCGCTTTGCTTACGATCTGCCACGCTAGAGGGAGATACAACCCGACCGCATTCGGATGAGAAACCAGATATTCCGTTAGAAGCGCTTTAAAAGCTAGGCCT
Source organism: Cyclopterus lumpus (assembly GCF_009769545.1). NCBI lineage: Eukaryota > Metazoa > Chordata > Actinopteri > Perciformes > Cyclopteridae > Cyclopterus > Cyclopterus lumpus. Next base: position 5,118,212 of record NC_046967.1, read on the forward strand.
TGTTGTTAGAGTCCATACTGACCAAACTCAGCAATCAAAATAACTGCTTACATTATTCAGTGACTGGGGGGAACAAACCCCCCGCCCCCCACTAGGCGTGTCCCGCCCCTGGCCTAGATGGAGTGCAGTGACCCGGTGAGGAGACGAGGCGGGATTTGTCGATTAATCCGACCGCCTTAATCCCAGAAACAAAAAGAAAAAATCTGCCCATCCATCTTTTTGGCACGTCACAAGAGAGTGCATGACCAAAGCAACATCATGCTCATTTCTTTCAATCAATCAGTTTAATTAACAAAAATAGTAGGCTACATGTAATGCAATAGTGGAATTACATCTAGAATTACATACATTCAAAATACATATAAAATAGACCGATATGATAAAATAAAGTTATTGATACATCTCTAACTTTCAGTATTTTCTGTATCTCTACATTACAGTTAATGAGGTAGATGATATTTCATTCAGCTCGTAATAAAGCTGAAAGTGCTACAGTGAAATTAGTAGCATCTAATTTCACTGTAGCACGATTGGTTTCTTAACACACAGAAATCAATAAATACAATTATAGAAATACAAAATGTACATAACATACCATGGATGTAGAAATAAATGAAATTTTTATTTTATTTTATGAATTTGTTATCAACATATATTCATCGATTCACTTATGCATTTACATATTTTTGTATGAATTTCTGATTTTGTTATTTGTTCATTAAACATATTTATTTGCATTAGTATTCATAAATACATCTTTTTTGAGTCCCCCCCCCAATTACAAGGCAGTACATGCATGGAGTCTGAAAACTACTGAAAGTAGATGAATCGTTTTTGAATCGTTTTGTGTGCATTTTTCAAACAATGCAGTGTGTCTTGATGAGCTGGTGGGCCATCTCCATGTTCCCGCTAGCCTGGTAGATGAGAGAGAGGTTGAAGGCAATCTCTCTCCTCAAATCTAGATGATCATCAGGGATACCCTGCAAGTAGGACCGGTGGTGAAAGGAGGGAGAGAGGGACAAACAGGAAAAGAAAAGCTCTTTTAAAGCTGCATTTTTAAACCTACAGGAGAATTGTCTGTGCACAAAAACTGGAAACAGGAAAAGAGAGTTGTCCATCAATCAATATCCTCAATAAAAGTGAAAGATGTTTCTAAACTATAAGACAGTATGCTGAGTGCTCAAGCATTATGCTGAAGTTCACACTAAAACGCAAAGCAAACTTCACATTACTTGGTATCATTTGTGGTTATTCGCATAATTAGCGCTGGAGAGGAGTGGCTTATCTCCATGGAAACCATTGTTAACTAAGCCATTTATTTCTGCCATCAACCACGGAAGAAAGAACCTCAATTTCAGCTTTGTACATGTTGTGGAAGTCCCAAATATCCCGGGAAATTAAATGCAGTCTGGTCTGGGTTTCTTAACATAATCTGAATGCGATCTGTGAATTTCTTCAAGCTGTAATACGGTTTCCTGGTTTACTACAGCTGTATGAACCCAAAATAAACAATTTTGCAGGGATTTATTTGCAATAAATGGACAAAAAGGGAAGCCGAAATAACTACCTACAATGAGGCAGATTTCTAAAAAGCACAAGTTTGGGTTCACTCGCAACCTTGCATTGGCTTTGTATGTAATCTTTGGTGTGAACACATCATAATGGATGACATGAAGAAATAAATGGTGTATGTATACACACCTCAAGTTTCTGAGCAGGCAGTGTGAGTGCCATCTGGTAGTAATGTATGGCCAAATGTGTGAGGCCTATCTGGTGCAGCGCTCTGCCCAGGTTGTACATGCTCTCCTGACACACTCCACGGAGGTCCACGTACCGCCAAAGAAAGGAGAAACCCTGAAAACACAAATATATTTAGGAAGAACGGAGTAGAGGAAGTACAGATGTTGCTGATTTCATTCGACTGGATTGCTACCGCATTAACACAAAAGACATACACAAAACAAAACAAAAATAACTACCTGCAGCACCAGTGTATGACGTTTGGCGACAAACTTCTGAGATGCCATGTGGAAAAAGGTGAGACCCACACATAGGCTGTGGAGTGGGATTTTGGGGTGAGTCTGGAAGGCCTGAACATACTGGCCTAAAAAAAAAAAAGACACAAAATGTGTTAGATGAATACAGCTGGAAAATTATCAACAAATCTTTTTTGAAAAGTGCTATGGAATATTAAAGCAAAAATAAATGATTAAGATGCTGAAGTAGCAACCCCTCGCAGCTTTCAACCTCTGTTAGTTGTCTTTGAATGAAGGTGTTGGAAAGTGTCAATCGGACTGATGATTCCTTTTTGACCATAGACATAAGAAGTGGACGTAGTCATTTTGACATCACCCATCGATGTATGGACTGCTGCTTTGAAGCCTCAGGTTTGTCGTCACCATCTTGGATTATGTTTTTCTTTTGCAACCAATGAACGGTAGAAGTGATGTCGTGATGCTGTATACAGCTCTGGTAGAACCCTGTCCATCCCAGTAAGCCCACCCTACTTCATTTAATGGTCTATTTGACTCTACATAATAATCTAATTTAAAATGAATAATTTTCATTGCTGTGATTAAACGTATACCGCGAGTTTTGTAATACAAATTCAGACTTAAAGTCAGATTTGTGTTATGCCATGCCCAATTTTCAGCAGTGCCGAGTGGTTTATTTGAATACAACTTTCTGTGTTTCTGGTACATACTCTATGTGGACGTGTTCTGCATGTGAAGATTTGCCCAACATAAATGTCAATGGTCAATATCTCTAAAAGGCAATGACATATAAACAAGCTTCAATCAACTTTATATAAGCGTGGTCTAGTTATGATCTGAAGAAAATTGATGATTAGGAGCAGTTGTCAAAACCAATTAATTGTTTTACTTTAAAATGTACTGGTTTTTAGGAACATTTGTAGAGCGAATGGGGATACGTGTCAAGTAAATCTGACATAATGTGACTTTTTCAAGTTACATTTTGACCCCAATCAGTCTCAGGGTGACATTTGTTGAGCACAATTTGCATAGAACTTTCAATCCAAATGAACCAACTCACAGGGTTTTTCCTAATCTTTTCTTCGGAGAAATAATAATAATAAATCAGCCCCTTCTGGGCATGAATCCCTCATGAGAAAAATACAGATTTGAAAGCAATAGCCCCGTTAGCTCTAAATTTTCAATGCAAATCAAATCATGTATATGAACGCTGGACAGTAGAGCTGGGATGGTGTAAAAATGTTCAATCCGGTTTGATATTAAGCCGGTCTACTGAATTTGACTACTAGACGTCGCACCTGACTCAGCAGCTTCGAGTCATACATTGAGGAGACTGAAAGAGCCCGTGAATGAGTGTAGCGACTCCAGTCCACTTGGTGGTGGAAATTCACTTTTAAACTAGTTTACCAACAGACAATAACCATTTTGTATTTTATTAGCTTAGAATTTCAATTCTATTCCATTATATAAAAGATGCAGAACAAGGAGTCAGTAGTAGTAGTAGAGCGTGTGTGTGTGTGTGTGTGTGCGTGCGTGCGTCCGTGTTACCCAGAGCGTGTTTGAAGCTCCCCGACACCATGGCATTGTGTCCGCACAGGACGCACAAGGCGTGGTTATCGGGATATTTTAACAACAGACGCAGACAGAAGCGATGGTGACGCTGGTGTTGGGAGGTTATGGTCAGCTGAGGGGAGTACAAAAACATTTCAGATATTTGCTTTTTACATCCACGAGAACAGACAGAGGGAAACATTTAAAGACCATTTGGTAATTCTGTGACTGATGATTGATTTTCAACGCTTTATCACAGTGTGGAGAAAGAGATGGATGCACGGGCAACAGCTCAACAAATATCAGTCGAAGTGTACGCCATATTTAGAATATTTTCACTGCTTTACCTTGACGTCAGACATCAGTTTACGATGGGGAACTGAAGCTTTATCTATGCTCTTCAAAGCAACCAGACTACTTTCACAAAAACTGTAATTTATCTTACAGGAGTGGGTGTTTTCTCACTGCCTCGATCAGTTTGTTTGTGTTATTTTATGACTTTGATAAATATGTAATAACCTTTAAAAAGTGGGACCTTCTGTGTAAATCTGTAAACCACAGCATTTATTGCTTTATTTTATTCCGTGTCACTATATATGTATATAGCGAATCCAATTTAAAAATACATGAAATGTACATACTATCCTAATGTACATTTGATTATCCTAGTGAGTAGAGGTGTTACGTGAGATCAACACAATATTTCACTCAATAATGTGACTTGATTTTCACATATAATGTCACTCCATAATGAATGCTAAAGGAGAAAACAAGGCTGGCAAAATGGAAGGCTCACACAATGATTATAATATTAAATTAAAGTATTATTATAATCAAAAAGATATTGTGATAATAATCAACATTGATCAATATGAAAAATGTTTGGCCATATCGTCCAGCCCTTTTTAGTCCTGTGGTGGTCTGTTTCTTCAAACTGGGAGAAACGCCAACTGTCATCTACTGTAGGTAGTACACTGATTATGCATAAGTCCACTTTAAAACATTCAAACTTTCCCTTTGAAGTGGTATATTGCAGTTTTTTTGCAGTTGCAGAGTTTTGTTTATGAAAAGAGAAATTTTAGCACATAACCAGACCTGGTTAAAAATATTCCAAAGCTGAGGCCGATCCACATTTTCCATTAGCATCAATCTGTCGAGGAGAGGAAAACATACAGAGGACAATTCATGCTGTTCTAAACAATCGTCACAAAAGAAGCCATACAAATGAACAATAAATTATTGGCCTGGTGGCACTGTACACAGGAGTCTACCTGATGTAGTTGTAGGCCTTGTAGTAGTTGTGATCGAGGATGGTGGCGGACAGGCCGAAGCACTCCATCTCCTTCCTCCTGGGCTTGTTGTCGTAGAAGGAGTAGAACTCCATGGCGGACTCGACCAGCAGCTCGGCCTCCTCGTAGCGCTGCACCTCACACAGTGTCAGCGCGCAGCTCACCAGCAGCTGCCACCAGTCTTCTTTGGACAGAACATTGGTTTTACCTGGGCACAGGGATGAGATGATGCCATCAGTATAGCATCGGTATGAATTGTAATCACACCAGGCGGCAACCTCCGATTCTGAGAGCGGAAGTGTCTTAAACCTGCATTATCTCTACTGACCAGCAGGGGGTGACTCCTCTAGTTGTATAGAAGTCTATGAGAAATCCTGCATTATGGGGAATTTACAAAAATATCATCCAATCAAATGAGACATATCCATGTCTGTGGATCTTAGTAGCTAACAGAGCAATACGGAGAAAGACAGAAAGAGGTTTGTGTGTAAATACTATTGGGTAAAGAAATGTGTTTTAATTTCCCTAAAAAATAAATACAGCTGAGGTGTAATTAATTCAATTTTAACTGGCTCCGTCACTGAAGCCCAGGCAATTCAGACCGTAAGAACTGAAGAAGCTACGATATCTGTGGAGTCCTGAACCCTGCATTTTTGCCTGCCAATGACTAACAAAGTTAAAGACCAGTGGATGATAATAAAAATATTTAAGTTCATTATTAGCTATAGGCCTTTTGAAATAATTATCCTGAAAACCATAAAACCGTGATATTTCCTCTGACAATAATTGTAAAACTTGCTGTTTTCACTACTTGCGCTGTACATCTGCGTTACACAGAGTTTCCCTTTCATTTCTCCTTTGTCCTCCAACAACAGGTGAAGGAGATGCACGTGAAGCCAACAGTCCTCTTTAGCTCTATATTGTGCACTTTGTAGGGGTCTAATCAAATGTGAAGGATTTGATTAAAATCAATCTTGTAACTGTACACCACTCAAATATTCCACTTCACTGTGAAACATATTGCACTTTAAAAAGGAGACAACCAACAAATACACACAGTATACACAGTATGTCCTTACCAGTGTTGTCCAGATAGGCAGCTTCGTGGTCAGCGATCTCTGGCAGAATGGCCTTCACCAGTCTCAGGTGATTTTTGCCCGACACGGTTACAGAACGCACACACACCTTAGCTCGCTGCATGGCCACCTAAGACAGCATAAAAAAAAGTAATTGTTCTGTTCATATGAGCACACATTAGCTTTACCAACTCACTGTTAAAAATGAAATCTTCCTAGATTAAACACATGTGGGTGTTTAGGAGTGCATTACCTTGAGTAGCATGGAGATCATAGTGATCATAGCATCCAGGTAGTCCTGCGTCTGTCCCTGAGTCTTCAGCAGTGTCGAACGATGCAGCAGAAGCTTTAATTCCTACAACCACAACATATATAGAGATATGAGAATACACAGAGATAAAACAATATCAGCCCTCTTTTTCAAATCCATACACTAGGAGAGCTCAAGTCAGGTTTTGTTCAGTATTTAAGTAGGTATGGAAGCCCATTTAAGGGAGAAAAATAAAAACATGGATGTAAAAGGTTATGCATCACAAAAATAATAAAACCGATATTCATTAACATTTCTGACTTAATAATAGTAATAATAATAATAATAATAATAATAATATCTGACCTAATTACATTTAGTAAATAGAAAAAAGGGGATTTAGTAGAGTAGATCTCAACCAAGTGGGTCTCCTTCTCCTCTCCCAAAGAAGAGTCGAATCTTACTCAGTCAATGATGGTATAAAACAATCAATAAAATGTGTTTTAAACTAATAAAAATGCAGTATTCAATGCCTCTTAAGAAGGAAATATCAGAAGATGCTTGGCTCCTGTTACCTCATACAAAATAAACTTTCCTTTTGGGCAGCCGACGAGTCCTGTGCTAGCGTTTCGCTGTCGTACATGGACTCCAGCGCCTTGAGGGCACACTCGGGCCGGCCCAGCTGCTGCTGCAGGGTGGCCAGGGAGAGCCGAGCCTCCAGGTGCTGCGGAGCCATGTCCACCACCTTAGTGTAGCTCTGTGCTGCCACCTCCATGTGGCCCAGTGCCTTCAGACACTCTGCATGGGACAAGTGATGAAGGTGCTTGTGTAACAGTGGTTTAGATTTAATATTCTTTAATCAGGGCAAAATTGAAGAGGTCATTTCAAATCCAGTCTTAGATAGATAAGTACTTTATTGATCCCCTAAGGGAAATTCACTTGCACCCTAGCTGCAAAGTTTCACACAGTGGAGAATTTTTTTCTCCAAGTCTAAACATTCAAATAAACATTCAGTTGCCAGTTTATTAGGTCCACCTATCTAGAACTAATGCAGTCTAATACAACAGGCCAAAAAAAAACCTTTAATAAAGGTTATAATGCGAGAAAGGGGTTGATTCTACTATATGATCATTTTGGATGTTCCCATTTGTGTGCTGTATCGACACAAAACAACCAGAGGCTTGACAAAGCTTAGACTAAAATGTTCAATTTGAAAAAAAAAAATGAAAAAAAAAAAAAAGGAACAATATGTACTGTATTAGATCATAAAATGAATACAATACATCAGAGATTAAGGAAATACTGGCTACTTCGACAACAATTCTAGAGGTAGCATTCCGGTGCAAGACATCTGTTTGATGCGTGATCCCGCCCACTGCCTATTTATGTCAGACATGAACTACAACTAGATCATGAGAGATAAGGTAGGATTTTACCTGACCTAAAAAGCCTTGGCATCTTTAGAAAAACAAGTATCCCTTGAACAAGGTCTGGAAAGTGTGAAACTGTGTGAACTTTGAATCTGGGGAGGAGGGAGACACTTCCACAATATTTAGATTTTGGCCTGCAGTTCCCCTTTGAAACACTAGCTGTCAGCGTCATAACTTGAAGATATTTGATCATTAGTATACATCGTATTTACCTGTATATAATTTGTGAACTTTTGCTTTCTGTTGCCCATACCTGCGTGTCGGAGCCAGACGACAGCCAGATTGTACTTCTCGGATATGACAAGGGCAGATAGCAAAGGCAGAGCAGTCATGTACTTGCCCTCCTCTAGGTAGGCTTCACCTACGTCCAGGTACAAGTCACCAATCTCCTCTGGATTCTGCTCCATCAGCGATGACACTAGCCCCTGTGATTGAGTGGGTACAGAGCGATGGAGACAGATGCTTTACATCCATTTTTAGTCTTCAAAAAAAGTTAAAAATCACTGCTAGAAATCTATATTTTAAGCATAAATTAGATTTTCAAAATGCAAGTGTGTTCCTAATACATTTTATTTTGTAAACGTTATGTTTACCTCCAGGGGTGTTTCGACATGCAGATGTATGAGGCAGACAGTTAGCTTGGCCCTAAGGTCCACTGGAACGTTGTCTGGTACATGTACATCTTTAATTTCCCCTGTGTGTGTGTGTGTGTGTGTGTGTGGAGGGGAGAGAAAGAGAGATTTTGCTGTTCAAAATGTCCTCCCTGGGTTCAGCTTTCTAAAGGAATTAGCCGATCATTTATCTAATGAATATGCAGCAGGGATTTTAGTACATCTCTCAAGGAAATACAATTTTTCAGCTCACATCAAATTTTTGTACTGTAAGGTCAAAGAAAAGGGAAATATCTGCATAAAGATTTACATTTTTCCAAACAGTTACTCACAGTTCTCTTCAACAGCTATTTCTTCCTTAGTCTTTGACTTTGTGTCTTCTTCATTGTTCTCGTCTTGCTCCTCAGGCATTTCCTCTGCCACTCTCTCTTGTTGTCTTGGTTCCTCACACCCTGATTTAGATTCATCCTTTACCAAATCTATACCTGCAAACTGGACCAAGACCTGGGAAAAACACACAAAGTATATTCATTCAGTAATACCAAATACACCTTACAAATGTAAGGTATTGCTCTATCTTTAAGGCCAAAGTTACACCTGTCTTTTCAATGCGACTTTTGTCATCCGATGACACGAGAAGGACACATTAACTGTCAAGTCTGTACGCTCAAAGATATTGTTCGCATTGGGATCCCATCAGCCAGAGCACACGTCAAGGTGTCCTGGCACACGTCAAGGTGAATCATCTCCTGTTTCTAAAGCATTTAAAAATGAATTGGTCTTCTTTGTATAATCCCCAGACATGTAAATCATGTTTTTATCAGTTAATTATTTGTAAAAGTCACACCAAGTTACAAAAATATGGAGGTGACCCCATAAACTAAGAAGGAGTAATACTGCAGGGAGGAGGAGCAACCAGCAAAAAATAATGGGGGACTTTTAATGTGACGAATTTATAGGAAATGGAATGTGATATTCACCATTTTACAACGCCTTTGATCACTAAATATATCGGATCACTATCTGATCAAGCATGTCGAATTGAAGTATGTAACTACAGCCGATAGGACAAGTACAAGCTTTTGCTTCTCTGCCCACAAACACACAGAGGTCTACCTGCAGGGCCTTGTTGTACTGGCGGTTAGCGATGTAGAGCTCAGCTGCCATGTTAATGAAGTCATCACTGACCAGGCTGGGGTGTCGCTCCAGAGCTTCCTCTATTACACCCAGAGCTGAAGGTAAGTCATTACTCTCATAGTAACTCCTAAGCAGGACACAGACACAGATGTTTTTGACAACCCACAGTCCTGACATTGTATTAATTACTGTGTAAGGCCCTGGCGTGTGTGGATGTATGTGTGGACCTGGTTTAGTTTGTGTGTACTGTACTTGGCCATGTCCTTGGAGAGCTGCATGAAGTGCTCTCCGTCTTCCATCGGCAGCAGTGATAAGATCCTGCGGTAGCCATCCATGCACTGTTTGTGCTCGCCCAGACGCATGTGGAGGCTGGAGCGCTCCCACACGTAGCGCACGTTGGTGGGGTCGTACTTAATGGCTGCGGTGGTAGAGTACAAGATGGAATGAGAATAATGCAAATAAAGAGAAGCTTCTTTGGAACAACAAATGAGTCGTGGAAATGATAATGGGGAAGGACAAATTTAGCTACAAATTCGTGCAGTCTGATGTGTCAACGACAATAACAACAGTCAAAATCACCTACGTTACTTTTCTAAAGCTGTATTAGTAAATGATTTAATATCAGACAATCACATTGATTTATCTTGTCTTACTGAAACCTGGCTGAGTCATGAAGAATATGTCAGCCTAAATGAATCAACTCCTCCAAGTCATATTAATACTCACATTCCTCGAGGCACCGGCCGAGGAGGTGGAGTAGCAGCCATCTTTGACTCAAGCCTATTAATAAATCCTAAACCTAAATTAAACTACAACTCAAACACAACTCTGCCAACTGCCACCTTCAAAAGTTCTCTGACGACTCTGCGATCGTCGGCCTCATCTCGGCCGATGATGACAGGGAGTACAGGGAACTGAACCAGGACTTCTTAGGATGGTGCCAGCGGAACCGCCTCCAGATCAACTCCAGCAAGACCAAGGAGCTGGTGGTGGACTTCCGCCGGGGTAAACGCTCTCCTCCAACACCAGTGAGCATCCAGGGACTGGACATTGAGATTGTGAAGTCTTATAAGTACCTGGGTGTTCACTTGAACAATAAACTGGACTGGTCTGACCACGCTCATGCACTCTACAAGAAGGGACAGAGCAGACTCTTTCTGCTGAGGAGACTGAGGTCCTTTGGGGTGCAGGGAGCACTCCTGAAGACCTTCTTCGACTCGGTGGTGGCATCAGCCATCTTTTATGGAGTGGTCTTCTGGTGCAGTGGCATCACAGCAGCTGACAGGAGGAGACTGGACAAACTGGTGGGGAAGGCCAGCAGCGTGCTGGGGTGTCCTCTGGATACTGTGGAGGTGGTGGGGGACAGGAGGATGATGGCCAAGCTATCATCCCTGATGGACCACCCCTCCCACCCCATGCAGGGTACTCTGGCAGCGCTGCACAGCTCCTTCAGCCACCGGCTGATTCATCTCCGGTGTCTGAGGGAGAGGTACCACAGGTCCTTTCTCCCCGCTGCTGTCAGGCTACACAACAAGCTGAGCTCCCAGTAGGCCACAAACACTTGAACACTTTGGACTTCGCACTGAACAGCACTTACTTTAGCCCAGTTGTGCAATACTAATACGTTTAAGTACTTTTTAATTTGTTTTAATTTATTTTATACACTTTATACACTTTATTCTATTTCTACTCTGTCTGTATATATAATATTCTTCTTGTTTTTTACTCTTTTATCTTATTTCTGTTATTATACTACTTGTTTTACTTATTACTGTGAGCAATGTTGCTGTAATCCTGTAATTTCCCCACTGAGGGACTAATAAAGGATTATCTTATCTTATCTTATTTGAAAGCTTTTTTCTTAGTCTTTCACATCTAACCTGGAAAATATTACCGCCAATTATATTTGTTATACTGTACCGGCCACCAGGTCCATATTCAGAATTCCTATCAGAATTTTCAGAGTTTCTATCAAGTTTAGTCCTTAAAACTGATACGGTTATTATTGTAGGCGATTTTAATATTCATGTGGATGTTGATAATGATTGCCTTAGTGCTGCATTTATCTCATTGTTGGACTTGATTGGCTTCTGTCAGAGAGTACAGAAACCCACTCACTGCTTTGGCCATACCCTCGACCTTGTTCTTGCATGTGGCATTGAGCATTTGGAGGTCTTCCCACATAACCCTCTTCTGTCAGACCATTACCTCATAACTTTTGAGTTTATACTACCGGAGTATACACCGTTAGTCAAAAGCTTCTACACCAGATGTCTAACTGACAGTGCTGTAGCTACATTTAAAGAAGTGATTCCTTCTGCATTTGATTCTATACCACGTCTCAATGTGACGGAGGACTCCTGTGCTAACTTTAGTCAGTCCCAGATTGATCATCTTGTCGATAATGCTACAGGCTCACTGAGAATGACACTAGACTTGATAGCCCCTCTGAAGAAGAAGACGGTGAGGCAAAGGAGGTTTGCTCCCTGGTATAACCCTCAGACTGCAAACTAAAGCAAACATCACAAAAGCATATGGCGTTCCACCAATCTGGAAGAATCACGCTTAGTTTGGCGAGATAGCCTTAAAACATATAAGAAGGCTCACCATAATGCCAGAGCAGCCTATTACTCATCAGTAATAGAGAAAAATAAGAACAACCCCAGGTTTCTCTTTAGCACTGTAGCCAGGCTGAAAGAGAGTCACCGCTCTATGGAGCTGTGTATTCCTATAGACCTCAGTAGTAATGACTTCATGAACTTCTTCAATGAAAAGATTCTAACTATTAGAGACAAGATTGATGATCTCTTGCCCTCAACCACTGCCGATCTGTCCTCAAGTGGAGTGGCCTTGGAAACGTCTGTATGCCCTTGTGTAAATGACTCTGAAAACATTCCATTAATATGGTGACTATTTCCCGCAATACTTTATTTTGTAATTGCTTTTGTATGTATTGGGTCCTTATATTTTGAAGTTCTTCCGTTGAGACCGGAAATAGATGTAACTATGGTAACTTGACATCGCAAAAAGTCTGTTAGTTGACGGTGTACTGAAGGAGAAGGAGTTCATGTGTATTCACTCACATAATTCACTCTATGAACTGCTAAGCACTTAGCTGGAACGGGAACAAGGTACTTTGTGTTTTATTTAGGCTTTGACTACATGTTTAGTGACTTTATTATAATTCATTTGTAATATGTATTGTAATAAGATTTTAGCTATATGTGCCCTTTATGAAAGAGAAAATGTTGTGATTAATGTTGTGATTAATGTACACATGTACAGTATATAGCAATGTCATCTAATTAATGTGTACACTCGTGAGAGCTCATTTCTGTTTTATTTGTTCTATAGCTCTTATGGTGATTTCTGGATCTTTATGGAAAAAGAGACACTCATATTTATGTTCGTAAATAAGGCTCAAGAATAAAGGCATTCTGGAAATATCAGTACGCTTCACTATTGTCCGACTGGGGTCCACTACACCTGGTGTATATTTGGATGGCTTTTCTCCCATTAACCTTGACTAATTGTCTTCAACGGTTTCTTCTTCTAAACCGGCTGCTTTTAATTGGCACCTCTATTGGATATTGTTAATGTGTCTTTGCCAACAAGCCATGTACCACATTCCTTCAAAGTACCTGTAATTAAACCTCTCGTGAAGAAGCCCACTCTTAATCCAGAGGTGTTGGCTAACTACAGACCAATCTCTAACCTTCCCTTCCTCTCTAATGGGGTGTTCACACCAAAACGCGTTGCGAATTGTTCGCGCGAGTAGATCCCATGCATCTCAATGCACAGAAGCAACATTTTCGCGAAGTTGCGAAAGCCAATCAGCGTTGAGATGCTCCGCCCACCTGGCTGCTGCTGCTCTAGTAGTGCTGGAAGCGGAAGTTATCGAGACTGAGTCGGTGAAATTCACCGAGCTGTGTGAGCCTACGGGTGATGTTATGAACCCAGACACAAGGGCGTTAGATGTTCCGACGTTTATGGGATGTCCACAACAAGTATAAAGCAGAACTAGTGGTTATTTCTTCCGTGGTGGATGGCGGAAATTATAACTGTTTATACGGAGACAAGCCACAGAGATAAGCCACGCCCCCTTTTCGCGACTGGTTGCGAAAGACGCGAATGAACACAACTTGTCTGGCGAGTAAACTGACGCAAGTAAAGCGTTGCGAATATTCGCACCGCGTTTGGTGTGAACGCACCATTAGATCATTGAGAAAGTAGTCCCAAATCAGTTGTGTGACTTTCTACATCATAATAGTTTATTTGAGGAGTTTGTCAGGATTTAGACCACAGCACAGAGACAGCACTGGTGAAGATTACAAATGACCTCCTAATTGCATCAGATAAAGGACTCATCTCTGTACTTGTTGTTAGACCTTAGTGCTGCGTTCGATAACATTGACCATCCTATTACAGAGAATAGATCAGTCGATTGGCATTTCAGGTACTAAGTTGGTTTAAATGCTATTTGTCAGATCGAGCTCAATTTGTATTTGTAAACGATGAAGCCTCGATGACCACAAACGTTAAACACAGAGTTCCACAAGGTTCTGTGCTAGGACCAATTTAATTTACCTTATATATGCTTTCTTTGGGCAACATTATCAGGAAACACTCCATAAACTTTAATTGTTATGCAGATGATACTCAATTATATATATTGATCAAACCAGAGGAGACTAACCAGCTAGCTAAAATTCAAGCATGTCTTAAAGACATAAAAACATAGATGACCTGCAACTTCCTGATGTTAAAAGTTATTTTACTTGAACACCCTAAACACCTCAGAGGTCAATTATCTGGTTATGTGGTTTCTGTAGATGGCATTGCCCTGGCATCCAACACCACTGTAAATAATCTCAGCGTTATCAACGTGAAGCAAATCTCAAAAGACTGCATATTTTCATCTACGTAACATTTTAAAAAAATCAGGCACATCTTGTCTCACGCGTTTGTTACTTCTAGACTTGATTACTGGAACTCCTTATTATCAGACTGCTCTAATAAGTCTCTCCAGTTAATCCAGAATGCTGCAGCTCATGTACTCACAAAAACTAAGAAAAGAGATCACATTACTCCTGTATTAGCTGCTCTGCACTGGCTCCCTGTAAAATCAAAAATCACATTTAAAATTCTTCTCCTCACCTACAAAGCCTTGATTGGTGAAACACCATCATATCTACCTTGTAGTACCATATTGCCCCACTAGAGAGCTGCGCTCACTAAATGTGGGGCTACTTGTTGTTCCAAGAGTCTTAAAAATTAGGATGGGAGCCAGAGCCTTCAGTTATTAAGCTCCTCTTTTATGGAACCAGCTTCCACTTTCAGTCCGGGGGGCAGACACAGTCACCTCATTTAAGAGTAGACTTAAGACTTTCCTCTTTGATAGTGCTTATAGTTAGGGCTGAATCAGGTTTGCCCTGGTCCAGCCCCTAGATATGCTGCTATAGGCTTATAGGCTGCTGGGGGATGTTTTAGGATACCCATGTTGTTTTAGGATACCCATGTTTTAGGATACCCATGGCCTCTGCTGATGTGCCCCGCCCCCACTCCTCTCTACCTCCTTCTGTTTTATGGACTGTGGAGGTCCATTCATACATTGTCATATTCATTGACTGTGTTTATGTAACTCTGTAATGCTGTTCATTCTGTACACATGATATCTATTGCATCTGTCCATCCGGGGAGAGGGATCCTCCTCTATTGCTCTCATAAAGGTTTCTTCCCTTTTTTCCCCGAGAAAGGTTTTTTTCTATTTCTTGGGAGTTTTTCCTGATCCGATGTGAGGTCCTGGGACAGGGATGTCTTATTTGTACAGATTGTAAAGCCCTCTGAGGCAAAATTGACAAACTGAATCGAAATAGTCCGGCAAGTAAACTCACACAAATAAAGCAGTGCAAAAATTTGCTTCCCTTTTGGTGAGAACGCAGCATGAAGGAGTGTGAATAGACGGCACTACGCTGTCATATACTGTATAATATATATATATATATATATATATATATATATATATATATATATATATATATATATATATATATATATATACACACATCTTTGACTTTTGAGTGTCAAACTGACCTTTTGAGTAGCAGACAATGGCCTGTCGGATGTTGTCCTGCTCCAGAGACATTTCTGCCAGTCTAATCCACTCCTCACAGTCCGAAGGGTTCAGGTGGGCAGCGATCAGACCAAACTGCAGCGCTTTGTCCATGTCTTCGTCATCCTCGTAGATCATGGCCAATGTGGAGAATGGCTCATAGGCCAAAGGAGCTAGCCGACAAGGGGAAGACTATTAATTTAGATAAATGATAAATGGAAAGAATTGATAACTCCAAAAACACACACAAGTTTGTTTCATACCCTGTCTTATGATCTCCATACACATCAAGATGGCATCCTCTTTCTCTCCTCTGGCATAGCGGATGTTGGCTTCTCCCATCAAGCCTCTCAGAGCTCGGGGCAGCTTGCTGCGATGACGCCGCTCCTGGACAAACACACAAACAAAGTCATAAACTAACACACATTAAGAGCTGGGAAACCCATTGACACACTCTTGCCACCTCCTCCTCCTCCTCCTTACCCTCATCATCTTCTTGTTTTCTCGGTTCAGCTCCATCTCCAGCTCAAACACATCCCCCACTGTCGGATCCTCTTCCACATCCTCCTCCTCCAACTCTCTCTTTTTCCTGCCCCTCCGTCCTCTTCCTCCTTTCCCCCGCCACTTCTGTCTCTTCTTTGTCTCCTTCATCTCCATCCTCACTTTCTCCTCTTCTTCCGCCCGGTAGTCGTTATCATCTTCATCATCAACATAGCTAAAGCTGTCATCCTCTCCCTCCTCATGCTCATCTGAAGATGGTGGTTCTGGCTTTTCTCCCAACATTGAGGCAAAGGCCTGCTGGACCCCCGGGCTGACTCCCTCTTCTGACAGGAGGGGAAAGTATTGTGAAGTGATGTCATCAACACTAGTAAGTAATACATTATTATTATTATAATAATAATGTTTTGCATCAATGAACCTTACTATCCAGCTGCCAAAAACCCAATGGGAGGAGTCACCTTTGATTATTATTGGGAACAGTTTATACCGGGTTTTGCCTCTCAGGCTATATTAGGGGCTCATCTAACAATAATTTTCAGTCATCAGTTAATCCAATTATTTTTCTTTTTACTTGTTTAATACAAAATACCAGAACAGCCACCACAATTTCTAAGAGCTAATAAAGTCAGTATAATTTTATTTTGCTTGTTTTGTTGGGCCACCGTCCAAAAACAATGATATTCAGTTTACCATTATATATCACAAAGAAAACCAGCAAATATGCAGATCTGATTATATATATATATATATATATCCATCCATCCATCCATCCATCCATTTTCAATACCGCTTATCCTCATTAGGGTCGCGGGGGTGCTGGAGCCTATCCCAGCTGACATAGGGCGAAGGCAGGGGACACCCTGGACAGGCCGCCAGTCCATCGAGGGCACATGTAGGGACATACAACCATTCACTCTCACATTCACACCTATGGGCAATTTAGAGATCAATTAACCTGCAGCATGTCTTTGGACTGTGGGAGGAAGCCGGAGAGCCCGGAGAGAACCCACGCTGCCACGGGGAGAACATGCAAACTCCACACAGAAGGACCGCTCCGACCGGGAATTGAACCCGCGGCCCGCTTGCTGTGAGGCGACAGTGCTAGCCACTACACCACCGTGCAGCCGTGTGTGTGTGTGTGTGTGTGTGTGTGTGTGTGTGTGTGTGTGTGTGTGTGTGTGTGTGTGTGTGTGTGTGTGTGTGTGTGTGTGTGTGTGTGTGTGTGTGTGTGTGTGTGTGTGTGTGTGTGTGTGTATGTATATATATATATATATATATATATATATATATATATATATATATATATATATATATATATATATTAAACATTATTATAGAAATGAGTTCCTTTTCAGTTGAATAACCAATAATTTCATCCAATCTGAGACAAAGCTACGTCCTGATTAAAAGCCCCACCCGTGTCAGACAGACGGCAGTTTTACCGATGTTTCCCAGGGGTTGTGCCGATGTCGAGGGCTGAGCATCATCCTCCACACCTTCAGCTGAAACCGCTGACTCCTGATAGAGGAAAGGACTTCGTGTTAAGGTTACCTAAACAGCAATGCATATCTTAGAGCAGACGTTTCACTCTAAACACAACCGTAGCGTTGACATATTGTCGTTGTGGAGTCTCTTAAGCGAAGGAAGACCAGTCTCAGGTGTAAATGGTGTTGCTGCGTATAACTAAGGTCAACAGCTGCTGCTATAGCTCGATACTTTAGTTATGCTAACTTAGCTATGCTTCTGGGCTGTGGGGTTTTGCACGGTTTATCCAACTCGTTCCGATATCCATAATGTGTGATTTACCTTGGTTTTGCGCTCATCCCTCCGCTGGTCAAACTCCTCAAATGTTATCCGACCCTCCAGGTAGTCTATCAGCTCAGAGCTGAAACCGGACATCTCTGTCTTTTCACGTGACTCGGTCTGTGTCTAAAGGCTGACCGATGGGGCACGATATATGCTTTTTCAGACAAAATGCATCATACCCAGCTACAGCTGCAACAAAATATCAACTGTCCCTTTGGGCGCGCGCTGAGGACTGGAGGAGCGACGTCATCGGTGTGCGACGAATCCGGAGAAAGTTTGTGGGCAAGTTTGTGGGCTTCGAGAGGAAACAGAATGTTGCGGTTAAGCAACAACTGTACCGTGAATGCATATTACATGGGAGACAGTACAGATGGCGAGAGAGATGATATGCAAGAAGTTTCCAAAAAGAGTGGAGCGATAGTTCTGACCACTCCGGAAATGAGAGTAAAAAAAGTGAAGGCTAATGGAGAAGGTGTGAGGAAAGAGGATGATACAGCTGAAAGGAAAGGTGTGAATGCGTTTAAGAATGAAGCGGCTCACTACCATAACGACATGTCTGATCTCCCGACTCCGTTTGTTGACCTGTTGTGAGTGAACCTCACACACGAACCCAGAACGCTCGGTTACATGAGCTATGATGTAAAAGAGTTTATCCCAGCTCCATTAAGATGTTTCAAGTGCCAAAGAATGGGACATACGGCAGGGCAATGTACGGTGAAGCAGAGATGTGCAAGATGTAGAGGGGAGCATGAGTATGGAAAATGTGGCCAAAATGAAACAAATAAATGCTGTAACTGTGGAGGTGATCACAGCGCTGCTTTTGGAGGATGCCCAGTTCAAAGGTAGTGCAGAAATGTAAAATACTCAATCAAGTGTCGTATGCGGAAGCAGTTAAAAAGGTGAAGGAAAATGATAAAGTTACCCCCAGGGAAACACTCAAGAATGAAGCTGGGAATAGGCAACTCCCTGTGGACCGTTCCCCTGTCCTGAGTCAGAGTCAAACAGTTAAATCCATACATTAAAGAGATAAATGAGGACACACTGATTGTTGATAAAATGTGTTTGTGGCCTTCATCTGCAAAACTATGAATATGGCAATGCAACAAAAGAAAAAAAAGTAACTAAAGTAAAGTAAATCTAATTGCAAATGGGCAAGAGTTCAAGAAGGTGGTGGCTGATCTGAAAGATATGCCAGATGTTATTTGCATTCAAGAAACTTGGCTAAAGCCACAATTGGACTTTGTCATTTCAGGGTACAGCGCTGTCAGATGTGATGTATCTGGAAAACAGGGTGGGGGGGGTGTAACATTTACTAAGGATGCCTTCGCATATAAGAAGATTAATGTTCCAGAGCAGTATGAATGTGTTTATGATAGAAGTATGCAGTCCCAGAGGAGATATCAAGGTAGTGAAGTATTATAATACTTGTAAAAAGCTGTCTTTGGAAATGTTCCACAAGATATCAGGAACTATTGGGAAAAGAGAAATTCGGTGTGGAGATTTTAATGCTCATAATACGTTATGGGGAAGTGAGTCCACGGATTTCAACGGAGGGGTAGTTGAAGAATGTATAGAGGAAAGAGCATACATTGTCTTAATGATGGAAGAGGCACTAGAGTAGATGTTACTCGAAATTCAGTATCTTGCTTAGATCTCACCTTAGTCTCATGAAGTATGAGTAATTTGTGTGAATGGAATATAATGAATGACTCTAACATAGGGAGTGATCATTACCCAATATTATGCTCATTAAATTGTAGTATTTTTACACAGAAGGGTAATTCAATATAAGATGGTGTTTTTCTAAAGCTAATTGGGGAATATTTAAATAATGTTGTAGGAAGGCATGTGAAGATATAGCTATTGAGGGGGATGTGGACAGCTGCTCGAGAGTAGTGACCTCTATGATTATTGGTGCTGCATCAATATGCATTCCTAAGAGTAAGGTTAATGGGAAAAAGAAAATGGTCCCATGGTGGAATGAGGAATGTAAAATTGCCATTAAAGAAAGAAATCGTGGCTTCAGAAAGGTAACAAGCCTCCTGAATCAAGATAATTTGATTGATTGTCAAAGAAAGAGCGATAGTACGGAAAGTAAATAAGTCAGCCAAGAGGAATGCTTGAAGGCAATTCTGTTCATCTATTGGAAGAGAAATACAGGTGCATGATGTTTGGGCGATGATCAATAAAATGAGTGGGAAAAGAAAAGTTAAGTAAATCAGTTATAATCCCTGTCTTGATAGACAGAGAATATCGGGCAATTACAAATAAAGAGAAAGCTGCGTTATTGGGGAAGAAGTTTGCAAATGTTCACAGCGGAAGTCATTCATGTGAGATACACAGACAGAGAAAAGAAGAAATTTTAGCAGTACATACAGACGTTAAAAAGAAAAAGGTCAATGACGGCATTCCCCTGGATATGGAGTAGGGTTGCACGGTGTACCGATACTAAAAAGGTAGCGCGGTACCAGTACGTTCAAAACGATACGGTTTTGCATATTTTTAGTATCGATACTTTATTAAAATAGCGCGCGATCAGAGCGGACACACTGCTCCGCTTCTTTAATGCTGCCCAGCGCTCACACACTAATAGGCAGCGCGCTCTCACTCAGTGATCGCTGGGGAGACAACATGGTGTTACGTGTAGGCGACTTTTTGTAAAAAAAAAAAAAAAAAAATGCGGAAGGCCCACTGACATACAGAGACCCGTCTGCTAAATGTGTTTCAAAGCCACTCAGACCAAGGAGCCACACGTCAAACATTAAAGCACCTTTCAGACAGACACCCCGAACTTTTCAAAGAGTTCAAAGAACGACAGGTAATCAAATGTGATTATAAACATGGTGCACACCTTAAGCTCACCCACATACAGCCTAACACGAGTAGCCTTAGCCTTTGACGACCAATCTATATGATCATGAGGTCACAATGCACACACGTGTACTAAATGAAACACAATTGATGCAAAATGGCTGTCTTTTTTTATTTTAGTTAAGGAAAAATAATTATTCCCTGAATTAAGATAAAATATGAACTCTACAATTGCTCATACTTATGGAAGGAACTATGTAGTCATCTGGTCAGATACGGACAAAAAGCCGACATAGCCGTGTATAATCAATGCTATGATGGCACCATGTAGTTCTCATTAATATCTTGCTGGAGGCTAATACTAATATTAATGCCATTTGTTAAGTGTTGAAAAAGCTGGGAAGGAACAAGCTGGTAAAAAGGGAACCATACAGATGTTTTATTTATTACTATTATAGATAAATATACCAGTATCTTATCGAATTCTGGTATCGTATCGTAAGTATCGGGTATCGTGATATTTATGGCAGGTATCGTAAATTCTATCGAAGTTAGAATTTGGTATCGTGACAACCCTAATATGGAGTTTACAATACAGGAGCTGAAAACAGCAATAGAGGGAAGTGGGTATACTGTGCCAGGGCAAGACCAATTATGCTATGCTATGTTAAGACAATTACCAGGGGAAGCCTTGGAAATGATTAGTTTTTTAGAGCAAATGGGTTTTGTAAAGGTAGATCAACAACTGCCACTTTAATAAAAGTTAGCAATGAGGCAGAGAAAGCTCTAAGTATGAAGGACATTGTGGCGATAGTTTATTTTGATATAGAAAAAGCATATTACTCCATGTGGAGAGAGGGCCTGTTGATTAAAATTAATAAATTGGGTATTGGTGGAAGGATGTATAACTGGGTGTTGGATTTTTTTGTCTAGCAGGTCTTTCAAGGTAAAAGTTGTGTCAGATGAGTTTAGTATTGTAAATGGGTTCCCGCAAGGTAGTGTCATTAGCTCTATTCTATTTAATATTATGATTAATGACATTTGTATGGATATTGGAAGAGATATTGTCTCATAGGGGATCAGGAGAGGAACTGCCTGCAATCAATGTGCTGCATAAATGTTGGGACTACACTCAAAAGAAAGGGTTTGGGTGAAGTATCGGTCCAGTAGCCAATGAGTTCGGATTAAATAAGTATGAGTATGGTCCCAATGTGACGTTGGGGAATGTTCCTCCGTGGATTTTACCAGCCAACAATGTGGACTTAACACTCATAGAGCAGAGGAAAAAATGGGTGGGGACAAACTGTGACATTGGACATCAGACACAAGAATACATTAACAACACTTATTATAACTATCTGCAAATTTACACTGATGGGTCGAAAGACAATGAGACTGGTCACAGTCTCATTGTCTTGGGTGCAGGGGTATTTATAACATAATTTAATAGGGCTTTTTGAAGAATTAATGACAGACAGTCTGTCTTCACTGCTGAAAATTATTGCTATAATCTTGGGTCTGCAATGGGTGGAAGAGGTCAGGCCTGAGAGCGTGGTCATCTGCTCAGACTCTGCTGCAGCGTTAAACAGCATTAAGTCCAAACAATCTATACGAGAGGATTTAGTGCTGAAAATATCTATGCTAATGTTGATACTCCAAAGGCCGGGTACTAGTGTGCATTTTTGCTGGGTTCCTGCTAACATAGGGGTGGAGTGAAACAAGAGAGCAGACAGGATCGCTAAGAAAGCTCTTAAACTCAAAAAGGAGGAAATACTGAGTATTCCGTTTGGTAAAGGGGAAGCGAAAGCTGTTATCAGAGAGGCAGTGGGACAAATATTACAAAGGAAGGCACCATCACAATATACACAAATCCATAAATGTAAAGTTATTCAAAGGGAGGTGTCGAAGAGAGGAGGTAATCATATCAAGGCTAAGATTCGAAAACACAGGACTGACTGCAACTCTGTTTTTAATGGCAAAAGTGGGAACAGATAAGTGCCTTTTTTTTAACGAGACTGAGGATGTGGAGCATGTTATCATGAAGTGTCAGAAATACAACTCTGAAAGGAAACTTCTGAAGTCTAAAATTTGTCAGCTGGGACAGAGGTGGAGGTTGGAGGGAGTTCTGGCAGCGGGCCAGGTTGGGTATGAGTGCTACAGGGCTTTGTTGAGATTTGCTAAAAATATGGGGCTAGGCCGCAGGATTAAGTTGTGAGTAGGTTTGTTGGTTTGTTAAGTAGTTGGTCTGTTAATTAGTTTTTCAAAATCAAAATTTTTCATTTTTTGTCAAATGCTATGGGTCGGAGTTATTAGCCTTACAAAGTAGTGATATAACTTTAATTAATGATATACCTGTCAAGAAAAAAGCGAACTATTTAGGCATTCTAGTAATCAAAGAACAAGACTGATTCACGGGATTGACAGTAAACAAAATAAACGCTAGTGACTATACTTGGTATGAATTGCAGTATGGATATAAGAGCCAGACACAGATGCCAGACACAAACCAGAACACAGACACAATGCCAGACACAAGACACAAGCCAGAGACAGATGCCAGACATGAAACAGGCAACAGACACAAGCCAGACACAAGCCAGACAGAGATGCCAGGCACGAGCCAGACACCAGACACAACACATATGGAAGACACAAGCCAGACGCCAGACACAAGCCAGATAGCTAGACAGGAACCAAAGAAATATGCCAGACACAAACCAGACAAGAGACACAAGCCAGACAGCAAACACAACACAGACACCAGACACACAAGCCAGACACGAGCCAGACACAGACACAAGACACGAGCCAGACAAAAGACAGACAAAGATGCCAGACACCGGACACTAGAAAAGAGCCAGACACAGAAGCCAGACACGAGCCAGACAACAGTCACAGACTGGCATCTTTGTATGGCTAGTGTGTCTGACGCAACAGGCATCTGTGGTGTCACAACAGACAAGAAGCAGACACAAATGCCAGGCACGAGCCAGATGCAGACACCAGACAGAAACCAGACACTAAAAACGAGCCAGACACAGACACAAGCCAGAAAACAGACAAGAGCCAGACAAATATGCCAGACACCAGACACGAGGCAGACACAGATGCCATACACGAGCCAGACACCACACACGAGCCAGACACAGATGCCAGCAAAGATGCCAGCAAAGATGCCAGATACGAGCCATACACCAGACAAGAGCCAGACAGTCAAGCCAGAAAACAGACACAAGCCAGACACAGATGCCAGACACGGTCCAGACACCAGACACAAGCCAGAAAACAGCCACGAGCCAGACACCAGACAAGAGCCAGACGCCAGAAACAATCCAGAAAACAGACACAAGCCAGACACAGATGCCAGACACAAGCCAGACACCGAACACAAGCCAGACACAGATGCCAGACACAAGCCAAAAAACAAACACAAGCCTGACACAAGCCATACAAAGATGCCAGACACCAGACAAGAGCCAGACATAGACACCAGACACGAGCCAGAAAACAGACACGAGCCAGACACGAGCCATACAAAGATGCCAGACACCAGACAAGAGCCAGACACAGACAACAGACACGAGCCAGACACAGATGACAGAGATGAGCCAGACACCAAAAACGAGCCAGACATGGATGGCAGACACAAGCCAGACAACAGACAAGAGCCAGACAAAGATGCCAGACACGAGCCAGACACCAGACACAAGCCAAACACAGATGCCAGACCCGAGCCAGACACCAGACAAGAGCCAGCCATAGACAACAGACACGAGCCAGACACAGATGCCAGACACGAGCCATAAAACAGACACAAGCCTGACATGAGCTATACAAAGATGCCAGATACGAGCCAGACACCAGACAAGGGCCAGACATAGACACCAGACACGAGCCATAAAACAGCCACGAGCCAGACACGAGCTATACAAAGAGGCCAGATACGATCCAGACACCAGACAAGAGCCAGACACGAGCCATACAAAGATGCCAGACACGAGCCAGAAAACAGACACAAGCCTGACACGAGCCATACAAAGATACCAGATACAAGACAGACAAGAGCCAGACAACAGACACAAGCCAGACACCAGACACAAGCCAAACACAGACGTCAGAAATCTGACGCAACAGACATCTGTGGTGTCACAACAGACAAGAGGCAGACACAAATGCCAGACACGAAACAGATACAGACACCAGACCGAAACCTGATATAAAAAACGAGCCAGACACCAGACATGAGCCAGAAAGCAGCCCCGAGCCAGACACGAGCCATACAAAGATGCCAGATACGAGCCAGACACTAGACAACAGACAAGAGCCAGACAAAGATGCCAGACACAAGCCAGACACAAGCCAAACACCAAACACGAGCCAGACAGAGATGCCAGATACGAGCCAGACACAAGACAAGAGCCAGACACAAGCCAGACAAAAGACAAGAGCCAGACAAAGATGCCAGACACAAGCCAGACACGAGCCAGACACAGATGCCAGCAAAGATGCCAGATACGAGCCAGACACAAGACAAGAGCCAGACACTAGCCAGACACAGATGCCAGACACGAGCCAGACACCACACACAAGCCAGAATCCAGACACAAGCGTGAAAACAGCCACGAGCCAGAAAACAGCCATTAGCCAGACACAGATGCCAGACACTAGCCAGACACCAGACAAGAGCCAGACACAGACAACAGACACGAGCCAGACACAGATGACAGAGATGAGCCAGACACCAAAAACGAGCCAGACAACAGACATGAGCCAGACACAGATGCCAGATATGAGCCAGACACAAGACAAGAGCCAGACACTAGCCAGACACAGATGCCAGACACAAGCCAGAATCCAGACACAAGCCAGAAAACAGACAAAGATGCCAGACACGAGCCAGACACAGATGCCAGAGACGAGCCAGACACCAGACACGAGCCAGACACAGATGCCAGACACGAGCCAGAAAACAGACACAAGCCTGACACGAGCCAGACACAGATGCCAGACACGAGCCAGATACCAGACACGAGCCAGAAAGCAACCCCGAGCCGGGCACGAGCCATACAAAGATGCCAGATACGAGCCAGACACTAGACAACAGAGAAGAGCCAGACAAAGATGCCAGACACAAGCCAGACACAAGCCAAACACCAAACACGAGCCAGAAACAGATGCCAGCAAAGATGCCAGATACGAGCCAGACACAAGATAAGAGCCAGACAAAGATGCCAGACACAAGCCAAACACCAAACACGAGCCAGACAGAAATGCCAGATACGAGCCAGACACAAGACAAGAGCCAGACACAAGCCAGACAAAAGACAAGAGCCAGACAAAGATGCCAGACACAAGCCAGACACGAGCCAGACACGAGCCAGACACAGATGCCAGCAAAGATGCCAGATACGAACCAGACACAAGACAAGAGCCAGACACTAGCCAGACACAGATGCCAGACACGAGCCAGACACCACACACAAGCCAGAATCCAGACACAAGCGTGAAAACAGCCACGAGCCAGAAAACAGCCATTAGCCAGACACAGATGCCAGACACGAGCCAGACACCAGACAAGAGCCAGACACAGACAACAGACACGAGCCAGACACAGATGACAGAGATGAGCCAGACACCAAAAACGAGCCAGACAACAGACATGAGCCAGACACAGATGCCAGCAAAGATGCCAGATATGAGCCAGAAACAAGACAAGAGCCAGACACTAGCCAGACACAGATGCCAGACACAAGCCAGAATCCAGACACAAGCCAGAAAACAGACAAAGATGCCAGACACGAGCCAGACACAGATGCCAGAGACGAGCCAGACACCAGACACGAGCCAGACACAGATGCCAGACACGAGCCAGAAAACAGACACAAGCTTGACACGAGCCAGACACAGATGCCAGACACGAGCCAGATACCAGACACGAGCCAGAAAGCAGCCCCGATCCGGGCACGAGCCATACAAAGATGCCAGATACGAGCCAGATACCAGATAAGAGCCAGACACAGATGCCAGACACGAGCCAGACAACAGACAAGAGGCAGACAAAGATGCCAGACACGAACCAGACACAAGCCAAACACCAGACACGAGCCAGACACAGATGCCAGCAAAGATGCCAGATACGAGCCAGACACAAGACAAGAGCCAGACACTAGCCAGACGCAGATGCCAGACACAAGTCAGACACCACACACGAGCCAGAATCCAGACACAAGCCAGAAAGCAGCCCCGAGCCAGACACGAGCCATACAAAGATGCCAGATACGAGCCAGACACAAGACAAGAGCCAGACACTAGCCAGACACAGATGCCAGACACGAGCCAGACACCACACACAAGCCAGAATCCAGACACAAGCGTGAAAACAGCCACGAGCCAGAAAACAGCCATTAGCCAGACACGAGCCAGACACCAGACAAGAGCCAGACACAGACAACAGACACGAGCCAGACACAGATGACAGAGATGAGCCAGACACCAAAAACGAGCCAGACAACAGACATGAGCCAGACACAGATGCCAGCAAAGATGCCAGATATGAGCCAGACACAAGACAAGAGCCAGACACTAGCCAGACACAGATGCCAGACACAAGCCAGAATCCAGACACAAGCCAGAAAACAGACAAAGATGCCAGACACGAGCCAGACACAGATGCCAGAGACGAGCCAGACACCAGACACGAGCCAGACACAGATGCCAGACACGAGCCAGAAAACAGACACATGCTTGACACGAGCCAGACACAGATGCCAGACACGAGCCAGATACCAGACACGAGCCAGAAAGCAGCCCCGAGCCGGGCACGAGCCATACAAAGATGCCAGATACGAGCCAGATACCAGATAAGAGCCAGACACAGATGCCAGACACGAGCCAGACAACAGACAAGAGGCAGACAAAGATGCCAGACACGAACCAGACACAAGCCAAACACCAGACACGAGCCAGACACAGATGCCAGCAAAGATGCCAGATACGAGCCAGACACAAGACAAGAGCCAGACACTAGCCAGACGCAGATGCCAGACACAAGTCAGACACCACACACGAGCCAGAATCCAGACACAAGCCAGAAAGCAGCCCCGAGCCAGACACGAGCCATACAAAGATGCCAGATACGAGCCAGACACTAGACAACAGACAAGAGCCAGACAAAGATGCCAGACACAAGCCAGACACAAGCCAAACACCAAACACGAGCCAGACAGAGATGCCAGATACGAGCCAGACACAAGACAAGAGCCAGACAAAGATGCCAGACACAAGCCAGACACGAGCCAGACACAGATGCCAGCAAAGATGCCAGATACGAGCCAGACACAAGACAAGAGCCAGACACTAGCCAGACACAGATGCCAGACACGAGCCAGACACCACACACAAGCCAGAATCCAGACACAAGCGTGAAAACAGCCACGAGCCAGAAAACAGCCATTAGCCAGACACAGATGCCAGACACGAGCCAGACACCAGACAAGAGCCAGACACAGACAACAGACACGAGCCAGACACAGATGACAGAGATGAGCCAGACACCAAAAACGAGCCAGACAACAGACATGAGCCAGACACAGATGCCAGCAAAGATGCCAGATATGAGCCAGACACAAGACAAGAGCCAGACACTAGCCAGACACAGATGCCAGACACAAGCCAGAATCCAGACACAAGCCAGAAAACAGACAAAGATGCCAGACACGAGCCAGACACAGATGCCAGAGACGAGCCAGACACCAGACACGAGCCAGACACAGATGCCAGACACGAGCCAGAAAACAGACACAAGCCTGACACGAGCCAGACACAGATGCCAGACACGAGCCAGATACCAGACACGAGCCAGAAAGTAACCCCGAGCCGGGCACGAGCCATACAAAGATGCCAGATACGAGCCAGACACTAGACAACAGAGAAGAGCCAGACAAAGATGCCAGACACAAGCCAGACACAAGCCAAACACCAAACACGAGCCAGACACAGATGCCAGCAAAGATGCCAGATACGAGCCAGACACAAGATAAGAGCCAGACAAAGATGCCAGACACAAGCCAAACACCAAACACGAGCCAGACAGAAATGCCAGATACGAGCCAGACACAAGACAAGAGCCAGACACAAGCCAGACAAAAGACAAGAGCCAGACAAAGATGCCAGACACAAGCCAGACACGAGCCAGACACGAGCCAGACACAGATGCCAGCAAAGATGCCAGATACGAGCCAGACACAAGACAAGAGCCAGACACTAGCCAGACACAGATGCCAGACACGATCCAGACACCACACACAAGCCAGAATCCAGACACAAGCGTGAAAACAGCCACAAGCCAGAAAACAGCCATTAGCCAGACACAGATGCCAGACACGAGCCAGACACCAGACAAGAGCCAGACACAGACAACAGACACGAGCCAGACACAGATGACAGAGATGAGCCAGACACCAAAAACGAGCCAGACAACAGACATGAGCCAGACACAGATGCCAGCAAAGATGCCAGATATGAGCCAGACACAAGACAAGAGCCAGACACTAGCCAGACACAGATGCCAGACACAAGCCAGAATCCAGACACAAGCCAGAAAACAGACAAAGATGCCAGACACGAGCCAGACACAGATGCCAGAGACGAGCCAGACACCAGACACGAGCCAGACACAGATGCCAGACACGAGCCAGAAAACAGACACAAGCTTGACACGAGCCAGACACAGATGCCAGACACGAGCCAGATACCAGACACGAGCCAGAAAGCAGCCCCGAGCCGGGCACAAACACCAAACACGAGCCAGACAGAGATGCCAGATACGAGTCAGACACAAGACAAGAGCCAGACAAAGATGCCAGACACAAGCCAGACACGAGCCAGACACAGATGCCAGCAAAGATGCCAGATACGAGCCAGACACAAGACAAGAGCCAGACACTAGCCAGACACAGATGCCAGACACGAGCCAGACACCACACACAAGCCAGAATCCAGACACAAGCGTGAAAACAGCCACGAGCCAGAAAACAGCCATTAGCCAGACACAGTTGCCAGACACGAGCCAGACACCAGACAAGAGCCAGACACAGACAACAGACACGAGCCAGACACAGATGACAGAGATGAGCCAGACACCAAAAACGAGCCAGACAACAGACATGAGCCAGACACAGATGCCAGCAAAGATGCCAGATATGAGCCAGACACAAGACAAGAGCCAGACACTAGCCAGACACAGATGCCAGACACAAGCCAGAATCCAGACACAAGCCAGAAAACAGACAAAGATGCCAGACACGAGCCAGACACAGATGCCAGAGACGAGCCAGACACCAGACACGAGCCAGACACAGATGCCAGACACGAGCCAGAAAACAGACACATGCTTGACACGAGCCAGACACAGATGCCAGACACGAGCCAGATACCAGACACGAGCCAGAAAGCAGCCCCGAGCCGGGCACGAGCCATACAAAGATGCCAGATACGAGCCAGATACCAGATAAGAGCCAGACACAGATGCCAGACACGAGCCAGACAACAGACAAGAGGCAGACAAAGATGCCAGACACGAACCAGACACAAGCCAAACACCAGACACGAGCCAGACACAGATGCCAGTAAAGATGCCAGATACGAGCCAGACACAAGACAAGAGCCAGACACTAGCCAGACGCAGATGCCAGACACAAGTCAGACACCACACACGAGCCAGAATCCAGACACAAGCCAGAAAGCAGCCCCGAGCCAGACACGAGCCATACAAAGATGCCAGATACGAGCCAGACACTAGACAACAGACAAGAGCCAGACAAAGATGCCAGACACAAGCCAGACACAAGCCAAACACCAAACACGAGCCAGACAGAGATGCCAGATACGAGCCAGACACAAGACAAGAGCCAGACAAAGATGCCAGACACAAGCCGGACACGAGCCAGACACAGATGCCAGCAAAGATGCCAGATACGAGCCAGACACAAGACAAGAGCCAGACACTAGCCAGACACAGATGCCAGACACGAGCCAGACACCACACACAAGCCAGAATCCAGACACAAGCGTGAAAACAGCCACGAGCCAGAAAACAGCCATTAGCCAGACACAGATGCCAGACACGAGCCAGACACCAGACAAGAGCCAGACACAGACAACAGACACGAGCCAGACACAGATGACAGAGATGAGCCAGACACCAAAAACGAGCCAGACAACAGACATGAGCCAGACACAGATGCCAGCAAAGATGCCAGATATGAGCCAGACACAAGACAAGAGCCAGACACTAGCCAGACACAGATGCCAGACACAAGCCAGAATCCAGACACAAGCCAGAAAACAGACAAAGATGCCAGACACGAGCCAGACACAGATGCCAGAGACGAGCCAGACACCAGACACGAGCCAGACACAGATGCCAGACACGAGCCAGAAAACAGACACAAGCTTGACACGAGCCAGACACAGATGCCAGACACGAGCCAGATACCAGACACGAGCCAGAAAGCAGCCCCGAGCCGGGAACAAACACCAAACACGAGCCAGACAGAGATGCCAGATACGAGCCAGACACAAGACAAGAGCCAGACAAAGATGCCAGACACAAGCCAGACACGAGCCAGACACAGATGCCAGCAAAGATGCCAGATACGAGCCAGACACCAGACAAGAGCCAGACACTAGCCAGACACAGATGCCAGACACGAGCCAGACACCACACACAAGCCAGAATCCAGACACAAGCGTGAAAACAGCCACGAGCCAGAAAACAGCCATTAGCCAGACACAGATGCCAGACACGAGCCAGACACCAGACAAGAGCCAGACACAGACAACAGACACGAGCCAGACACAGATGACAGAGATGAGCCAGACACCAAAAACGAGCCAGACAACAGACATGAGCCAGACACAGATGCCAGCAAAGATGCCAGATATGAGCCAGACACAAGACAAGAGCCAGACACTAGCCAGACACAGATGCCAGACACAAGCCAGACACAGATGCCAGACACGAGCCAGACACAGATGCCA
The DNA here is from genome assembly GCF_009769545.1 of Cyclopterus lumpus. Classification (NCBI taxonomy): domain Eukaryota; kingdom Metazoa; phylum Chordata; class Actinopteri; order Perciformes; family Cyclopteridae; genus Cyclopterus; species Cyclopterus lumpus. The sequence continues at coordinate 5,149,820 of NC_046967.1, forward strand.
GAGACGAGCCAGACACCAGACACGAGCCAGACACAGATGCCAGACACGAGCCAGAAAACAGACACAAGCCTGACACGAGCCAGACACAGATGCCAGACACGAGCCAGATACCAGACACGAGCCAGAAAGCAGCCCCGAGCCGGGCACGAGCCATACAAAGATGCCAGATACGAGCCAGATACCAGATAAGAGCCAGACACAGATGCCAGACACGAGCCAGACAACAGACAAGAGGCAGACAAAGATGCCAGACACGAGCCAGACACTAGCCAGACACAGATGCCAGACACAAGCCAGAATCCAGACACAAGCCAGAAAACAGACAAAGATGCCAGACACGAGCCAGACACAGATGCCAGAGACGAGCCAGACACCAGACACGAGCCAGACACAGATGCCAGACACGAGCCAGAAAACAGACACAAGCTTGACACGAGCCAGACACAGATGCCAGACACGAGCCAGATACCAGACACGAGCCAGAAAGCAGCCCCGAGCCGGGAACAAACACCAAACACGAGCCAGACAGAGATGCCAGATACGAGCCAGACACAAGACAAGAGCCAGACAAAGATGCCAGACACAAGCCAGACACGAGCCAGACACAGATGCCAGCAAAGATGCCAGATACGAGCCAGACACAAGACAAGAGCCAGACACTAGCCAGACACAGATGCCAGACACGAGCCAGACACCACACACAAGCCAGAATCCAGACACAAGCGTGAAAACAGCCACGAGCCAGAAAACAGCCATTAGCCAGACACAGATGCCAGACACGAGCCAGACACCAGACAAGAGCCAGACACAGATGCCAGCAAAGATGCCAGATACGAGCCAGACACAGATGCCAGACACGAGCCAGACACCAAAAACGAGCCAGACAACAGACATGAGCCAGACACAGATGCCAGCAAAGATGCCAGATATGAGCCAGACACAAGACAAGAGCCAGACACTAGCCAGACACAGATGCCAGACACAAGCCAGACACAGATGCCAGACACGAGCCAGACACAGATGCCAGACACGAGCCAGACACCAGACACGAGCCAGACACAGATGCCAGACACGAGCCAGAAAACAGACACAAGCCTGACACGAGCCAGACACAGATGCCAGACACGAGCCAGATACCAGACACGAGCCAGAAAGCAGCCCCGAGCCGGGCACGAGCCATACAAAGATGCCAGATACGAGCCAGATACCAGATAAGAGCCAGACACAGATGCCAGACACGAGCCAGACAACAGACAAGAGGCAGACAAAGACACAAGACAAGAGCCAGACACTAGCCAGACACAGATGCCAGACACAAGCCAGAATCCAGACACAAGCCAGAAAACAGACAAAGATGCCAGACACGAGCCAGACACAGATGCCAGAGACGAGCCAGACACCAGACACGAGCCAGACACAGATGCCAGACACGAGCCAGAAAACAGACACAAGCTTGACACGAGCCAGACACAGATGCCAGACACGAGCCAGATACCAGACACGAGCCAGAAAGCAGCCCCGAGCTGGGCACGAGCCATACAAAGATGCCAGATACGAGCCAGATACCAGATAAGAGCCAGACACAGATGCCAGACACGAGCCAGACAACAGACAAGAGGCAGACAAAGATGCCAGACACGAACCAGACACAAGCCAAACACCAGACACGAGCCAGACACAGATGCCAGCAAAGATGCCAGATACGAGCCAGACACAAGACAAGAGCCAGACACTAGCCAGACGCAGATGCCAGACACAAGTCAGACACCACACACGAGCCAGAATCCAGACACAAGCCAGAAAGCAGCCCCGAGCCAGACACGAGCCATACAAAGATGCCAGATACGAGCCAGACACTAGACAACAGACAAGAGCCAGACAAAGATGCCAGACACAAGCCAGACACAAGCCAAACACCAAACACGAGCCAGACAGAGATGCCAGATACGAGCCAGACACAAGACAAGAGCCAGACAAAGATGCCAGACACAAGCCAGACACGAGCCAGACACAGATGCCAGCAAAGATGCCAGATACGAGCCAGACACCACACACAAGCCAGAATCCAGACACAAGCGTGAAAACAGCCACGAGCCAGAAAACAGCCATTAGCCAGACACAGATGCCAGACACGAGCCAGACACCAGACAAGAGCCAGACACAGACAACAGACACGAGCCAGACACAGATGACAGAGATGAGCCAGACACCAAAAACGAGCCAGACAACAGACATGAGCCAGACACAGATGCCAGCAAAGATGCCAGATATGAGCCAGACACAAGACAAGAGCCAGACAATAGCCAGACACAGATGCCAGACACAAGCCAGAATCCAGACACAAGCCAGAAAACAGACAAAGATGCCAGACACGAGCCAGACACAGATGCCAGAGACGAGCCAGACACCAGACACGAGCCAGACACAGATGCCAGACACGAGCCAGAAAACAGACACAAGCCTGACACGAGCCAGACACAGATGCCAGACACGAGCCAGATACCAGACACGAGCCAGAAAGTAACCCCGAGCCGGGCACGAGCCATACAAAGATGCCAGATACGAGCCAGACACTAGACAACAGAGAAGAGCCAGACAAAGATGCCAGACACAAGCCAGACACAAGCCAAACACCAAACACGAGCCAGACACAGATGCCAGCAAAGATGCCAGATACGAGCCAGACACAAGATAAGAGCCAGACAAAGATGCCAGACACAAGCCAAACACCAAACACGAGCCAGACAGAAATGCCAGATACGAGCCAGACACAAGACAAGAGCCAGACACGAGCCAGACAAAAGACAAGAGCCAGACAAAGATGCCAGACACAAGCCAGACACGAGCCAGACACGAGCCAGACACAGATGCCAGCAAAGATGCCAGATACGAGCCAGACACAAGACAAGAGCCAGACACTAGCCAGACACAGATGCCAGACACGATCCAGACACCACACACAAGCCAGAATCCAGACACAAGCGTGAAAACAGCCACGAGCCAGAAAACAGCCATTAGCCAGACACAGATGCCAGACACGAGCCAGACACCAGACAAGAGCCAGACACAGACAACAGACACGAGCCAGACACAGATGCCAGAGATGAGCCAGACACCAAAAACGAGCCAGACAACAGACATGAGCCAGACACAGATGCCAGCAAAGATGCCAGATATGAGCCAGACACAAGACAAGAGCCAGACACTAGCCAGACACAGATGCCAGACACAAGCCAGAATCCAGACACAAGCCAGAAAACAGACAAAGATGCCAGACACGAGCCAGACACAGATGCCAGAGACGAGCCAGACACCAGACACGAGCCAGACACAGATGCCAGACACGAGCCAGAAAACAGACACAAGCTTGACACGAGCCAGACACAGATGCCAGACACGAGCCAGATACCAGACACGAGCCAGAAAGCAGCCCCGAGCCGGGCACAAACACCAAACACGAGCCAGACAGAGATGCCAGATACGAGCCAGACACAAGACAAGAGCCAGACAAAGATGCCAGACACAAGCCAGACACGAGCCAGACACAGATGCCAGCAAAGATGCCAGATACGAGCCAGACACAAGACAAGAGCCAGACACTAGCCAGACACAGATGCCAGACACGAGCCAGACACCACACACAAGCCAGAATCCAGACACAAGCGTGAAAACAGCCACGAGCCAGAAAACAGCCATTAGCCAGACACAGTTGCCAGACACGAGCCAGACACCAGACAAGAGCCAGACACAGACAACAGACACGAGCCAGACACAGATGACAGAGATGAGCCAGACACCAAAAACGAGCCAGACAACAGACATGAGCCAGACACAGATGCCAGCAAAGATGCCAGATATGAGCCAGACACAAGACAAGAGCCAGACACTAGCCAGACACAGATGCCAGACACAAGCCAGAATCCAGACACAAGCCAGAAAACAGACAAAGATGCCAGACACGAGCCAGACACAGATGCCAGAGACGAGCCAGACACCAGACACGAGCCAGACACAGATGCCAGACACGAGCCAGAAAACAGACACATGCTTGACACGAGCCAGACACAGATGCCAGACACGAGCCAGATACCAGACACGAGCCAGAAAGCAGCCCCGAGCCGGGCACGAGCCATACAAAGATGCCAGATACGAGCCAGATACCAGATAAGAGCCAGACACAGATGCCAGACACGAGCCAGACAACAGACAAGAGGCAGACAAAGATGCCAGACACGAACCAGACACAAGCCAAACACCAGACACGAGCCAGACACAGATGCCAGTAAAGATGCCAGATACGAGCCAGACACAAGACAAGAGCCAGACACTAGCCAGACGCAGATGCCAGACACAAGTCAGACACCACACACGAGCCAGAATCCAGACACAAGCCAGAAAGCAGCCCCGAGCCAGACACGAGCCATACAAAGATGCCAGATACGAGCCAGACACTAGACAACAGACAAGAGCCAGACAAAGATGCCAGACACAAGCCAGACACAAGCCAAACACCAAACACGAGCCAGACAGAGATGCCAGATACGAGCCAGACACAAGACAAGAGCCAGACAAAGATGCCAGACACAAGCCGGACACGAGCCAGACACAGATGCCAGCAAAGATGCCAGATACGAGCCAGACACAAGACAAGAGCCAGACACTAGCCAGACACAGATGCCAGACACGAGCCAGACACCACACACAAGCCAGAATCCAGACACAAGCGTGAAAACAGCCACGAGCCAGAAAACAGCCATTAGCCAGACACAGATGCCAGACACGAGCCAGACACCAGACAAGAGCCAGACACAGACAACAGACACGAGCCAGACACAGATGACAGAGATGAGCCAGACACCAAAAACGAGCCAGACAACAGACATGAGCCAGACACAGATGCCAGCAAAGATGCCAGATATGAGCCAGACACAAGACAAGAGCCAGACACTAGCCAGACACAGATGCCAGACACAAGCCAGAATCCAGACACAAGCCAGAAAACAGACAAAGATGCCAGACACGAGCCAGACACAGATGCCAGAGACGAGCCAGACACCAGACACGAGCCAGACACAGATGCCAGACACGAGCCAGAAAACAGACACAAGCTTGACACGAGCCAGACACAGATGCCAGACACGAGCCAGATACCAGACACGAGCCAGAAAGCAGCCCCGAGCCGGGCACAAACACCAAACACGAGCCAGACAGAGATGCCAGATACGAGTCAGACACAAGACAAGAGCCAGACAAAGATGCCAGACACAAGCCAGACACGAGCCAGACACAGATGCCAGCAAAGATGCCAGATACGAGCCAGACACAAGACAAGAGCCAGACACTAGCCAGACACAGATGCCAGACACGAGCCAGACACCACACACAAGCCAGAATCCAGACACAAGCGTGAAAACAGCCACGAGCCAGAAAACAGCCATTAGCCAGACACAGATGCCAGACACGAGCCAGACACCAGACAAGAGCCAGACACAGACAACAGACACGAGCCAGACACAGATGACAGAGATGAGCCAGACACCAAAAACGAGCCAGACAACAGACATGAGCCAGACACAGATGCCAGCAAAGATGCCAGATATGAGCCAGACACAAGACAAGAGCCAGACACTAGCCAGACACAGATGCCAGACACTAGCCAGACACAGATGCCAGACACGAGCCAGACACAGATGCCAGACACGAGCCAGACACCAGACACGAGCCAGACACAGATGCCAGACACGAGCCAGAAAACAGACACAAGCCTGACACGAGCCAGACACAGATGCCAGACACGAGCCAGATACCAGACACGAGCCAGAAAGCAGCCCCGAGCCGGGCACGAGCCAGACACAGATGCCAGATACGAGCCAGATACCAGATAAGAGCCAGACACAGATGCCAGACACGAGCCAGACAACAGACAAGAGGCAGACAAAGATGCCAGACACGAGCCAGACACTAGCCAGACACAGATGCCAGACACAAGCCAGAATCCAGACACAAGCCAGAAAACAGACAAAGATGCCAGACACGAGCCAGACACAGATGCCAGAGACGAGCCAGACACCAGACACGAGCCAGACACAGATGCCAGACACGAGCCAGAAAACAGACACAAGCTTGACACGAGCCAGACACAGATGCCAGACACGAGCCAGATACCAGACACGAGCCAGAAAGCAGCCCCGAGCCGGGAACAAACACCAAACACGAGCCAGACAGAGATGCCAGATACGAGCCAGACACAAGACAAGAGCCAGACAAAGATGCCAGACACAAGCCAGACACGAGCCAGACACAGATGCCAGCAAAGATGCCAGATACGAGCCAGACACAAGACAAGAGCCAGACACTAGCCAGACACAGATGCCAGACACGAGCCAGACACCACACACAAGCCAGAATCCAGACACAAGCGTGAAAACAGCCACGAGCCAGAAAACAGCCATTAGCCAGACACAGATGCCAGACACGAGCCAGACACCAGACAAGAGCCAGACACAGACAACAGACACGAGCCAGACACAGATGACAGAGATGAGCCAGACACCAAAAACGAGCCAGACAACAGACATGAGCCAGACACAGATGCCAGCAAAGATGCCAGATATGAGCCAGACACAAGACAAGAGCCAGACACTAGCCAGACACAGATGCCAGACACAAGCCAGACACAGATGCCAGACACGAGCCAGACACAGATGCCAGAGACGAGCCAGACACCAGACACGAGCCAGACACAGATGCCAGACACGAGCCAGAAAACAGACACAAGCCTGACACGAGCCAGACACAGATGCCAGACACGAGCCAGATACCAGACACGAGCCAGAAAGCAGCCCCGAGCCGGGCACGAGCCATACAAAGATGCCAGATACGAGCCAGATACCAGATAAGAGCCAGACACAGATGCCAGACACGAGCCAGACAACAGACAAGAGGCAGACAAAGACACAAGACAAGAGCCAGACACTAGCCAGACACAGATGCCAGACACAAGCCAGAATCCAGACACAAGCCAGAAAACAGACAAAGATGCCAGACACGAGCCAGACACAGATGCCAGAGACGAGCCAGACACCAGACACGAGCCAGACACAGATGCCAGACACGAGCCAGAAAACAGACACAAGCTTGACACGAGCCAGACACAGATGCCAGACACGAGCCAGATACCAGACACGAGCCAGAAAGCAGCCCCGAGCTGGGCACGAGCCATACAAAGATGCCAGATACGAGCCAGATACCAGACAAGAGCCAGACACAGATGCCAGACACGAGCCAGACAACAGACAAGAGGCAGACAAAGATGCCAGACACGAACCAGACACAAGCCAAACACCAGACACGAGCCAGACACAGATGCCAGCAAAGATGCCAGATACGAGCCAGACACAAGACAAGAGCCAGACACTAGCCAGACGCAGATGCCAGACACAAGTCAGACACCACACACGAGCCAGAATCCAGACACAAGCCAGAAAGCAGCCCCGAGCCAGACACGAGCCATACAAAGATGCCAGATACGAGCCAGACACTAGACAACAGACAAGAGCCAGACAAAGATGCCAGACACAAGCCAGACACAAGCCAAACACCAAACACGAGCCAGACAGAGATGCCAGATACGAGCCAGACACAAGACAAGAGCCAGACAAAGATGCCAGACACAAGCCAGACACGAGCCAGACACAGATGCCAGCAAAGATGCCAGATACGAGCCAGACACCACACACAAGCCAGAATCCAGACACAAGCGTGAAAACAGCCACGAGCCAGAAAACAGCCATTAGCCAGACACAGATGCCAGACACGAGCCAGACACCAGACAAGAGCCAGACACAGACAACAGACACGAGCCAGACACAGATGACAGAGATGAGCCAGACACCAAAAACGAGCCAGACAACAGACATGAGCCAGACACAGATGCCAGCAAAGATGCCAGATATGAGCCAGACACAAGACAAGAGCCAGACACTAGCCAGACACAGATGCCAGACACAAGCCAGAATCCAGACACAAGCCAGAAAACAGACAAAGATGCCAGACACGAGCCAGACACAGATGCCAGAGACGAGCCAGACACCAGACACGAGCCAGACACAGATGCCAGACACGAGCCAGAAAACAGACACAAGCCTGACACGAGCCAGACACAGATGCCAGACACGAGCCAGATACCAGACACGAGCCAGAAAGCAACCCCGAGCCGGGCACGAGCCATACAAAGATGCCAGATACGAGCCAGACACTAGACAACAGAGAAGAGCCAGACAAAGATGCCAGACACAAGCCAGACACAAGCCAAACACCAAACACGAGCCAGACACAGATGCCAGCAAAGATGCCAGATACGAGCCAGACACAAGATAAGAGCCAGACAAAGATGCCAGACACAAGCCAAACACCAAACACGAGCCAGACAGAAATGCCAGATACGAGCCAGACACAAGACAAGAGCCAGACAAAAGACAAGAGCCAGACAAAGATGCCAGACACAAGCCAGACACGAGCCAGACACGAGCCAGACACAGATGCCAGCAAAGATGCCAGATACGAGCCAGACACAAGACAAGAGCCAGACACTAGCCAGACACAGATGCCAGACACGAGCCAGACACCACACACAAGCCAGAATCCAGACACAAGCGTGAAAACAGCCACGAGCCAGAAAACAGCCATTAGCCAGACACAGATGCCAGACACGAGCCAGACACCAGACAAGAGCCAGACACAGACAACAGACACGAGCCAGACACAGATGACAGAGATGAGCCAGACACCAAAAACGAGCCAGACAACAGACATGAGCCAGACACAGATGCCAGCAAAGATGCCAGATATGAGCCAGACACAAGACAAGAGCCAGACACTAGCCAGACACAGATGCCAGACACAAGCCAGAATCCAGACACAAGCCAGAAAACAGACAAAGATGCCAGACACGAGCCAGACACAGATGCCAGAGACGAGCCAGACACCAGACACGAGCCAGACACAGATGCCAGACACGAGCCAGAAAACAGACACAAGCCTGACACGAGCCAGACACAGATGCCAGACACGAGCCAGATACCAGACACGAGCCAGAAAGCAACCCCGAGCCGGGCACGAGCCATACAAAGATGCCAGATACGAGCCAGACACTAGACAACAGACAAGAGCCAGACAAAGATGCCAGACACAAGCCAGACACAAGCCAAACACCAAACACGAGCCAGACACAGATGCCAGCAAAGATGCCAGATACGAGCCAGACACAAGACAAGAGCCAGACAAAGATGCCAGACACAAGCCAAACACCAAACACGAGCCAGACAGAAATGCCAGATACGAGCCAGACACAAGACAAGAGCCAGACACTAGCCAGACACAGATGCCAGACACAAGTCAGACACCACACACGAGCCAGAATCCAGACACAAGCCAGAAAACAGCCACGAGCCAGACACAAGCCATACGAAGATGCCAGACACGAGCCAGAAAACAGCCCCGAGCCGGGCACGAGCCATACAAAGATGCCAGATACGAGCCAGATACCAGACAAGAGCCAGACATAGACAACAGACACGAGCCAGACACAGATGACAGAGACGAGCTAGACACCAAAAACCAGCCAGACACAGATGCCAGACACGAGCCAGACACAAGCCAAACACCAGACACGAGCCAGACACAGATGCCAGCAAAGATGCCAGATACGAGCCAGACACAAGACAAGAGCAAGACACTAGCCAGACACAGATGCCAGACACGAGCCAGACACCACACGCAAGCCAGAATCCAGACACAAGCCAGAAAACAGCCACAAGCCAAAAAGCAGCCATGAGCCAGACACAGATGCCAGACACGAGCCAGACACCAGACAAGAGCCAGACACAAGCCAGAAAACAGCCACGAGCTAGAAAACAGCCATTAGCCAGACACAGATGCCAGACACGAGCCAGACACCAGACAAGAGCCAGACACAAGCCAGAAAACAGCCACGAGCTAGAAAACAGCCATTAGCCAGACACAGATGCCAGACACGAGCCAGACACCAGACACCAGACAAGAGCCAGAAAACAGATACGAGCCAGACACAAGACAAGAGCCAGACACTAGCCAGACACAGATGCCAGACACGAGCCAGAAAACAGACACAAGCTTGACACGAGCCAGACACAGATGCCAGACACGAGCCAGATACCAGACACGAGCCAGAAAGCAGCCCCGAGCCGGGCACAAACACCAAACACGAGCCAGACAGAGATGCCAGATACGAGCCAGACACAAGACAAGAGCCAGACAAAGATGCCAGACACAAGCCAGACACGAGCCAGACACAGATGCCAGCAAAGATGCCAGATACGAGCCAGACACAAGACAAGAGCCAGACACTAGCCAGACACAGATGCCAGACACGAGCCAGACACCACACACAAGCCAGAATCCAGACACAAGCGTGAAAACAGCCACGAGCCAGAAAACAGCCATTAGCCAGACACAGATGCCAGACACGAGCCAGACACCAGACAAGAGCCAGACACAGACAACAGACACGAGCCAGACACAGATGACAGAGATGAGCCAGACACCAAAAACGAGCCAGACAACAGACATGAGCCAGACACAGATGCCAGCAAAGATGCCAGATATGAGCCAGACACAAGACAAGAGCCAGACACTAGCCAGACACAGATGCCAGACACAAGCCAGACACAGATGCCAGACACGAGCCAGACACAGATGCCAGAGACGAGCCAGACACCAGACACGAGCCAGACACAGATGCCAGACACGAGCCAGAAAACAGACACAAGCCTGACACGAGCCAGACACAGATGCCAGACACGAGCCAGATACCAGACACGAGCCAGAAAGCAGCCCCGAGCCGGGCACGAGCCATACAAAGATGCCAGATACGAGCCAGATACCAGATAAGAGCCAGACACAGATGCCAGACACGAGCCAGACAACAGACAAGAGGCAGACAAAGACACAAGACAAGAGCCAGACACTAGCCAGACACAGATGCCAGACACAAGCCAGAATCCAGACACAAGCCAGAAAACAGACAAAGATGCCAGACACGAGCCAGACACAGATGCCAGACACGAGCCAGAAAACAGACACAAGCCTGACACGAGCCAGACACAGATGCCAGACACGAGCCAGATACCAGACACGAGCCAGAAAGCAACCCCGAGCCGGGCACGAGCCATACAAAGATGCCAGATACGAGCCAGACACTAGACAACAGACAAGAGCCAGACAAAGATGCCAGACACAAGCCAGACACAAGCCAAACACCAAACACGAGCCAGACACAGATGCCAGCAAAGATGCCAGATACGAGCCAGACACAAGACAAGAGCCAGACAAAGATGCCAGACACAAGCCAAACACCAAACACGAGCCAGACAGAAATGCCAGATACGAGCCAGACACAAGACAAGAGCCAGACACTAGCCAGACGCAGATGCCAGACACAAGTCAGACACCACACACGAGCCAGAATCCAGACACAAGCCAGAAAACAGCCACGAGCCAGACACAAGCCATACGAAGATGCCAGACACGAGCCAGAAAACAGCCCCGAGCCGGGCACGAGCCATACAAAGATGCCAGATACGAGCCAGATACCAGACAAGAGCCAGACATAGACAACAGACACGAGCCAGACACAGATGACAGAGACGAGCTAGACACCAAAAACCAGCCAGACACAGATGCCAGACACGAGCCAGACACAAGCCAAACACCAGACACGAGCCAGACACAGATGCCAGCAAAGATGCCAGATACGAGCCAGACACAAGACAAGAGCAAGACACTAGCCAGACACAGATGCCAGACACGAGCCAGACACCACACGCAAGCCAGAATCCAGACACAAGCCAGAAAACAGCCACAAGCCAAAAAGCAGCCATGAGCCAGACACAGATGCCAGACACGAGCCAGACACCAGACAAGAGCCAGACACAAGCCAGAAAACAGCCACGAGCCAGAAAACAGCCATTAGCCAGACACAGATGCCAGACACGAGCCAGACACCAGACAAGAGCCAGACACAAGCCAGAAAACAGCCACGAGCTAGAAAACAGCCATTAGCCAGACACAGATGCCAGACACGAGCCAGACACCAGACACCAGACAAGAGCCAGAAAACAGATACGAGCCAGACACAAGACAAGAGCCAGACACTAGCCAGACACAGATGCCAGACACGAGCCAGAAAACAGACACAAGCTTGACACGAGCCAGACACAGATGCCAGACACGAGCCAGATACCAGACACGAGCCAGAAAGCAGCCCCGAGCCGGGCACAAACACCAAACACGAGCCAGACAGAGATGCCAGATACGAGCCAGACACAAGACAAGAGCCAGACAAAGATGCCAGACACAAGCCAGACACGAGCCAGACACAGATGCCAGCAAAGATGCCAGATACGAGCCAGACACAAGACAAGAGCCAGACACTAGCCAGACACAGATGCCAGACACGAGCCAGACACCACACACAAGCCAGAATCCAGACACAAGCGTGAAAACAGCCACGAGCCAGAAAACAGCCATTAGCCAGACACAGATGCCAGACACGAGCCAGACACCAGACAAGAGCCAGACACAGACAACAGACACGAGCCAGACACAGATGACAGAGATGAGCCAGACACCAAAAACGAGCCAGACAACAGACATGAGCCAGACACAGATGCCAGCAAAGATGCCAGATATGAGCCAGACACAAGACAAGAGCCAGACACTAGCCAGACACAGATGCCAGACACAAGCCAGACACAGATGCCAGACACGAGCCAGACACAGATGCCAGAGACGAGCCAGACACCAGACACGAGCCAGACACAGATGCCAGACACGAGCCAGAAAACAGACACAAGCCTGACACGAGCCAGACACAGATGCCAGACACGAGCCAGATACCAGACACGAGCCAGAAAGCAGCCCCGAGCCGGGCACGAGCCATACAAAGATGCCAGATACGAGCCAGATACCAGATAAGAGCCAGACACAGATGCCAGACACGAGCCAGACAACAGACAAGAGGCAGACAAAGACACAAGACAAGAGCCAGACACTAGCCAGACACAGATGCCAGACACAAGCCAGAATCCAGACACAAGCCAGAAAACAGACAAAGATGCCAGACACGAGCCAGACACAGAAGCCAGAGACGAGCCAGACACCAGACACGAGCCAGACACAGATGCCAGACACAAGCCAGAAAACAGACACAAGCCTGACACGAGCCAGACACAGATGCCAGACACGAGCCAGATACCAGACACGAGCCAGAAAGTAACCCCGAGCCGGGCACGAGCCATACAAAGATGCCAGATACGAGCCAGACACTAGACAACAGAGAAGAGCCAGACAAAGATGCCAGACACAAGCCAGACACAAGCCAAACACCAAACACGAGCCAGACACAGATGCCAGCAAAGATGCCAGATACGAGCCAGACACAAGATAAGAGCCAGACAAAGATGCCAGACACAAGCCAAACACCAAACACGAGCCAGACAGAAATGCCAGATACGAGCCAGACACAAGACAAGAGCCAGACACAAGCCAGACAAAAGACAAGAGCCAGACAAAGATGCCAGACACAAGCCAGACACGAGCCAGACACGAGCCAGACACAGATGCCAGCAAAGATGCCAGATACGAGCCAGACACAAGACAAGAGCCAGACACTAGCCAGACACAGATGCCAGACACGAGCCAGACACCACACACAAGCCAGAATCCAGACACAAGCGTGAAAACAGCCACAAGCCAGAAAACAGCCATTAGCCAGACACAGATGCCAGACACGAGCCAGACACCAGACAAGAGCCAGACACAGACAACAGACACGAGCCAGACACAGATGACAGAGATGAGCCAGACACCAAAAACGAGCCAGACAACAGACATGAGCCAGACACAGATGCCAGCAAAGATGCCAGATATGAGCCAGACACAAGACAAGAGCCAGACACTAGCCAGACACAGATGCCAGACACAAGCCAGAATCCAGACACAAGCCAGAAAACAGACAAAGATGCCAGACACGAGCCAGACACAGATGCCAGAGACGAGCCAGACACCAGACACGAGCCAGACACAGATGCCAGACACGAGCCAGAAAACAGACACAAGCTTGACACGAGCCAGACACAGATGCCAGACACGAGCCAGATACCAGACACGAGCCAGAAAGCAGCCCCGAGCCGGGCACAAACACCAAACACGAGCCAGACAGAGATGCCAGATACGAGTCAGACACAAGACAAGAGCCAGACAAAGATGCCAGACACAAGCCAGACACGAGCCAGACACAGATGCCAGCAAAGATGCCAGATACGAGCCAGACACAAGACAAGAGCCAGACACTAGCCAGACACAGATGCCAGACACGAGCCAGACACCACACACAAGCCAGAATCCAGACACAAGCGTGAAAACAGCCACGATCCAGAAAACAGCCATTAGCCAGACACAGTTGCCAGACACGAGCCAGACACCAGACAAGAGCCAGACACAGACAACAGACACGAGCCAGACACAGATGACAGAGATGAGCCAGACACCAAAAACGAGCCAGACAACAGACATGAGCCAGACACAGATGCCAGCAAAGATGCCAGATATGAGCCAGACACAAGACAAGAGCCAGACACTAGCCAGACACAGATGCCAGACACAAGCCAGAATCCAGACACAAGCCAGAAAACAGACAAAGATGCCAGACACGAGCCAGACACAGATGCCAGAGACGAGCCAGACACCAGACACGAGCCAGACACAGATGCCAGACACGAGCCAGAAAACAGACACATGCTTGACACGAGCCAGACACAGATGCCAGACACGAGCCAGATACCAGACACGAGCCAGAAAGCAGCCCCGAGCCGGGCACGAGCCATACAAAGATGCCAGATACGAGCCAGATACCAGATAAGAGCCAGACACAGATGCCAGACACGAGCCAGACAACAGACAAGAGGCAGACAAAGATGCCAGACACGAACCAGACACAAGCCAAACACCAGACACGAGCCAGACACAGATGCCAGTAAAGATGCCAGATACGAGCCAGACACAAGACAAGAGCCAGACACTAGCCAGACGCAGATGCCAGACACAAGTCAGACACCACACACGAGCCAGAATCCAGACACAAACCAGAAAGCAGCCCCGAGCCAGACACGAGCCATACAAAGATGCCAGATACGAGCCAGACACTAGACAACAGACAAGAGCCAGACAAAGATGCCAGACACAAGCCAGACACAAGCCAAACACCAAACACGAGCCAGACAGAGATGCCAGATACGAGCCAGACACAAGACAAGAGCCAGACAAAGATGCCAGACACAAGCCAGACACGAGCCAGACACAGATGCCAGCAAAGATGCCAGATACGAGCCAGACACAAGACAAGAGCCAGACACTAGCCAGACACAGATGCCAGACACGAGCCAGACACCACACACAAGCCAGAATCCAGACACAAGCGTGAAAACAGCCACGAGCCAGAAAACAGCCATTAGCCAGACACAGATGCCAGACACTAGCCAGACACCAGACAAGAGCCAGACACAGACAACAGACACGAGCCAGACACAGATGACAGAGATGAGCCAGACACCAAAAACGAGCCAGACAACAGACATGAGCCAGACACAGATGCCAGCAAAGATGCCAGATATGAGCCAGACACAAGACAAGAGCCAGACACTAGCCAGACACAGATGCCAGACACAAGCCAGAATCCAGACACAAGCCAGAAAACAGACAAAGATGCCAGACACGAGCCAGACACAGATGCCAGAGACGAGCCAGACACCAGACACGAGCCAGACACAGATGCCAGACACGAGCCAGAAAACAGACACAAGCTTGACACGAGCCAGACACAGATGCCAGACACGAGCCAGATACCAGACACGAGCCAGAAAGCAGCCCCGAGCCGGGCACAAACACCAAACACGAGCCAGACAGAGATGCCAGATACGAGCCAGACACAAGACAAGAGCCAGACAAAGATGCCAGACACAAGCCAGACACGAGCCAGACACAGATGCCAGCAAAGATGCCAGATACGAGCCAGACACAAGACAAGAGCCAGACACTAGCCAGACACAGATGCCAGACACGAGCCAGACACCACACACAAGCCAGAATCCAGACACAAGCGTGAAAACAGCCACGAGCCAGAAAACAGCCATTAGCCAGACACAGATGCCAGACACGAGCCAGACACCAGACAAGAGCCAGACACAGACAACAGACACGAGCCAGACACAGATGACAGAGATGAGCCAGACACCAAAAACGAGCCAGACAACAGACATGAGCCAGACACAGATGCCAGCAAAGATGCCAGATATGAGCCAGACACAAGACAAGAGCCAGACACTAGCCAGACACAGATGCCAGACACAAGCCAGAATCCAGACACAAGCCAGAAAACAGACAAAGATGCCAGACACGAGCCAGACACAGATGCCAGAGACGAGCCAGACACCAGACACGAGCCAGACACAGATGCCAGACACGAGCCAGAAAACAGACACAAGCCTGACACGAGCCAGACACAGATGCCAGACACGAGCCAGATACCAGACACGAGCCAGAAAGCAACCCCGAGCCGGGCACGAGCCATACAAAGATGCCAGATACGAGCCAGACACTAGACAACAGACAAGAGCCAGACAAAGATGCCAGACACAAGCCAGACACAAGCCAAACACCAAACACGAGCCAGACACAGATGCCAGCAAAGATGCCAGATACGAGCCAGACACAAGACAAGAGCCAGACAAAGATGCCAGACACAAGCCAAACACCAAACACGAGCCAGACAGAAATGCCAGATACGAGCCCGACACAAGACAAGAGCCAGACACAAGCCAGACAAAAGACAAGAGCCAGACAAAGATGCCAGACACAAGCCAGACACGAGCCAGACACGAGCCAGACACAGATGCCAGCAAAGATGCCAGATACGAGCCAGACACAAGACAAGAGCCAGACACTAGCCAGACACAGATGCCAGACACGAGCCAGACACCACACACAAGCCAGAATCCAGACACAAGCGTGAAAACAGCCACGAGCCAGAAAACAGCCATTAGCCAGACACAGATGCCAGACACGAGCCAGACACCAGACAAGAGCCAGACACAGACAACAGACACAAGCCAGACACAGATGACAGAGATGAGCCAGACACCAAAAACGAGCCAGACAACAGACATGAGCCAGACACAGATGCCAGCAAAGATGCCAGATATGAGCCAGACACAAGACAAGAGCCAGACACTAGCCAGACACAGATGCCAGACACAAGCCAGAATCCAGACACAAGCCAGAAAACAGACAAAGATGCCAGACACGAGCCAGACACAGATGCCAGAGACGAGCCAGACACCAGACACGAGCCAGACACAGATGCCAGACACGAGCCAGAAAACAGACACAAGCCTGACACGAGCCAGACACAGATGCCAGACACGAGCCAGATACCAGACACGAGCCAGAAAGCAACCCCGAGCCGGGCACGAGCCATACAAAGATGCCAGATACGAGCCAGACACTAGACAACAGAGAAGAGCCAGACAAAGATGCCAGACACAAGCCAGACACAAGCCAAACACCAAACACGAGCCAGACACAGATGCCAGCAAAGATGCCAGATACGAGCCAGACACAAGATAAGAGCCAGACAAATATGCCAGACACAAGCCAAACACCAAACACGAGCCAGACAGAAATGCCAGATACGAGCCAGACACAAGACAAGAGCCAGACACAAGCCAGACAAAAGACAAGAGCCAGACAAAGATGCCAGACACAAGCCAGACACGAGCCAGACACGAGCCAGACACAGATGCCAGCAAAGATGCCAGATACGAGCCAGACACAAGACAAGAGCCAGACACTAGCCAGACACAGATGCCAGACACGAGCCAGACACCACACACAAGCCAGAATCCAGACACAAGCGTGAAAACAGCCACAAGCCAGAAAACAGCCATTAGCCAGACACAGATGCCAGACACGAGCCAGACACCAGACAAGAGCCAGACACAGACAACAGACACGAGCCAGACACAGATGACAGAGATGAGCCAGACACCAAAAACGAGCCAGACAACAGACATGAGCCAGACACAGATGCCAGCAAAGATGCCAGATATGAGCCAGACACAAGACAAGAGCCAGACACTAGCCAGACACAGATGCCAGACACAAGCCAGAATCCAGACACAAGCCAGACACAGATGCCAGACACGAGCCAGAAAACAGACACAAGCTTGACACGAGCCAGATACAGATGCCAGACACGAGCCAGATACCAGACACGAGCCAGAAAGCAGCCCCGAGCCGGGCACAAACACCAAACACGAGCCAGACAGAGATGCCAGATACGAGCCAGACACAAGACAAGAGCCAGACAAAGATGCCAGACACAAGCCAGACACGAGCCAGACACAGATGCCAGCAAAGATGCCAGATACGAGCCAGACACAAGACAAGAGCCAGACACTAGCCAGACACAGATGCCAGACACGAGCCAGACACCACACACAAGCCAGAATCCAGACACAAGCGTGAAAACAGCCACGAGCCAGAAAACAGCCATTAGCCAGACACAGATGCCAGACACGAGCCAGACACCAGACAAGAGCCAGACACAGACAACAGACACGAGCCAGACACAGATGACAGAGATGAGCCAGACACCAAAAACGAGCCAGACAACAGACATGAGCCAGACACAGATGCCAGCAAAGATGCCAGATATGAGCCAGACACAAGACAAGAGCCAGACACTAGCCAGACACAGATGCCAGACACAAGCCAGACACAGATGCCAGACACGAGCCAGACACAGATGCCAGAGACGAGCCAGACACCAGACACGAGCCAGACACAGATGCCAGACACGAGCCAGAAAACAGACACAAGCCTGACACGAGCCAGACACAGATGCCAGACACGAGCCAGATACCAGACACGAGCCAGAAAGCAGCCCCGAGCCGGGCACGAGCCATACAAAGATGCCAGATACGAGCCAGATACCAGATAAGAGCCAGACACAGATGCCAGACACGAGCCAGACAACAGACAAGAGGCAGACAAAGATGCCAGACACGAGCCAGACACTAGCCAGACACAGATGCCAGACACAAGCCAGAATCCAGACACAAGCCAGAAAACAGACAAAGATGCCAGACACGAGCCAGACACAGATGCCAGAGACGAGCCAGACACCAGACACGAGCCAGACACAGATGCCAGACACGAGCCAGAAAACAGACACAAGCTTGACACGAGCCAGACACAGATGCCAGACACGAGCCAGATACCAGACACGAGCCAGAAAGCAGCCCCGAGCCGGGAACAAACACCAAACACTAGCCAGACAGAGATGCCAGATACGAGCCAGACACAAGACAAGAGCCAGACAAAGATGCCAGACACAAGCCAGACACGAGCCAGACACAGATGCCAGCAAAGATGCCAGATACGAGCCAGACACAAGACAAGAGCCAGACACTAGCCAGACACAGATGCCAGACACGAGCCAGACACCACACACAAGCCAGAATCCAGACACAAGCGTGAAAACAGCCACGAGCCAGAAAACAGCCATTAGCCAGACACAGATGCCAGACACGAGCCAGACACCAGACAAGAGCCAGACACAGACAACAGACACGAGCCAGACACAGATGACAGAGATGAGCCAGACACCAAAAACGAGCCAGACAACAGACATGAGCCAGACACAGATGCCAGCAAAGATGCCAGATATGAGCCAGACACAAGACAAGAGCCAGACACTAGCCAGACACAGATGCCAGACACAAGCCAGACACAGATGCCAGACACGAGCCAGACACAGATGCCAGAGACGAGCCAGACACCAGACACGAGCCAGACACAGATGCCAGACACGAGCCAGAAAACAGACACAAGCCTGACACGAGCCAGACACAGATGCCAGACACGAGCCAGATACCAGACACGAGCCAGAAAGCAGCCCCGAGCCGGGCACAAACACCAAACACGAGCCAGACAGAGATGCCAGATACGAGCCAGACACAAGACAAGAGCCAGACAAAGATGCCAGACACAAGCCAGACACGAGCCAGACACAGATGCCAGCAAAGATGCCAGATACGAGCCAGACACAAGACAAGAGCCAGACACTAGCCAGACACAGATGCCAGACACGAGCCAGACACCACACACAAGCCAGAATCCAGACACAAGCGTGAAAACAGCCACGAGCCAGAAAACAGCCATTAGCCAGACACAGTTGCCAGACACGAGCCAGACACCAGACAAGAGCCAGACACAGACAACAGACACGAGCCAGACACAGATGACAGAGATGAGCCAGACACCAAAAACGAGCCAGACAACAGACATGAGCCAGACACAGATGCCAGATATGAGCCAGACACAAGACAAGAGCCAGACACTAGCCAGACACAGATGCCAGACACAAGCCAGAATCCAGACACAAGCCAGAAAACAGACAAAGATGCCAGACACGAGCCAGACACAGATGCCAGAGACGAGCCAGACACCAGACACGAGCCAGACACAGATGCCAGACACGAGCCAGAAAACAGACACAAGCCTGACACGAGCCAGACACAGATGCCAGACACGAGCCAGATACCAGACACGAGCCAGAAAGCAACCCCGAGCCTGGCACGAGCCATACAAAGATGCCAGATACGAGCCAGACACTAGACAACAGACAAGAGCCAGACAAAGATGCCAGACACAAGCCAGACACAAGCCAAACACCAAACACGAGCCAGACACAGATGCCAGCAAAGATGCCAGATACGAGCCAGACACAAGACAAGAGCCAGACAAAGATGCCAGACACAAGCCAAACACCAAACACGAGCCAGACAGAAATGCCAGATACGAGCCCGACACAAGACAAGAGCCAGACACAAGCCAGACAAAAGACAAGAGCCAGACAAAGATGCCAGACACAAGCCAGACACGAGCCAGACACGAGCCAGACACAGATGCCAGCAAAGATGCCAGATACGAGCCAGACACAAGACAAGAGCCAGACACTAGCCAGACACAGATGCCAGACACGAGCCAGACACCACACACAAGCCAGAATCCAGACACAAGCGTGAAAACAGCCACGAGCCAGAAAACAGCCATTAGCCAGACACAGATGCCAGACACGAGCCAGACACCAGACAAGAGCCAGACACAGACAACAGACACGAGCCAGACACAGATGACAGAGATGAGCCAGACACCAAAAACGAGCCAGACAACAGACATGAGCCAGACACAGATGCCAGCAAAGATGCCAGATATGAGCCAGACACAAGACAAGAGCCAGACACTAGCCAGACACAGATGCCAGACACAAGCCAGAATCCAGACACAAGCCAGAAAACAGACAAAGATGCCAGACACGAGCCAGACACAGATGCCAGAGACGAGCCAGACACCAGACACGAGCCAGACACAGATGCCAGACACGAGCCAGAAAACAGACACAAGCCTGACACGAGCCAGACACAGATGCCAGACACGAGCCAGATACCAGACACGAGCCAGAAAGCAACCCCGAGCCGGGCACGAGCCATACAAAGATGCCAGATACGAGCCAGACACTAGACAACAGAGAAGAGCCAGACAAAGATGCCAGACACAAGCCAGACACAAGCCAAACACCAAACACGAGCCAGACACAGATGCCAGCAAAGATGCCAGATACGAGCCAGACACAAGATAAGAGCCAGACAAATATGCCAGACACAAGCCAAACACCAAACACGAGCCAGACAGAAATGCCAGATACGAGCCAGACACAAGACAAGAGCCAGACACAAGCCAGACAAAAGACAAGAGCCAGACAAAGATGCCAGACACAAGCCAGACACGAGCCAGACACGAGCCAGACACAGATGCCAGCAAAGATGCCAGATACGAGCCAGACACAAGACAAGAGCCAGACACTAGCCAGACACAGATGCCAGACACGAGCCAGACACCACACACAAGCCAGAATCCAGACACAAGCGTGAAAACAGCCACAAGCCAGAAAACAGCCATTAGCCAGACACAGATGCCAGACACGAGCCAGACACCAGACAAGAGCCAGACACAGACAACAGACACGAGCCAGACACAGATGACAGAGATGAGCCAGACACCAAAAACGAGCCAGACAACAGACATGAGCCAGACACAGATGCCAGCAAAGATGCCAGATATGAGCCAGACACAAGACAAGAGCCAGACACTAGCCAGACACAGATGCCAGACACAAGCCAGAATCCAGACACAAGCCAGACACAGATGCCAGACACGAGCCAGAAAACAGACACAAGCTTGACACGAGCCAGACACAGATGCCAGACACGAGCCAGATACCAGACACGAGCCAGAAAGCAGCCCCGAGCCGGGCACAAACACCAAACACGAGCCAGACAGAGATGCCAGATACGAGCCAGACACAAGACAAGAGCCAGACAAAGATGCCAGACACAAGCCAGACACGAGCCAGACACAGATGCCAGCAAAGATGCCAGATACGAGCCAGACACAAGACAAGAGCCAGACACTAGCCAGACACAGATGCCAGACACGAGCCAGACACCACACACAAGCCAGAATCCAGACACAAGCGTGAAAACAGCCACGAGCCAGAAAACAGCCATTAGCCAGACACAGATGCCAGACACGAGCCAGACACCAGACAAGAGCCAGACACAGACAACAGACACGAGCCAGACACAGATGACAGAGATGAGCCAGACACCAAAAACGAGCCAGACAACAGACATGAGCCAGACACAGATGCCAGCAAAGATGCCAGATATGAGCCAGACACAAGACAAGAGCCAGACACTAGCCAGACACAGATGCCAGACACGAGCCAGATACCAGACACGAGCCAGACACAAGCCAGACACCAGACACGAGCCAGACACAGATGCCAGACACGAGCCAGAAAACAGACACAAGCCTGACACGAGCCAGACACAGATGCCAGACACGAGCCAGATACCAGACACGAGCCAGAAAGCAGCCCCGAGCCGGGCACGAGCCATACAAAGATGCCAGATACGAGCCAGATACCAGATAAGAGCCAGACACAGATGCCAGACACGAGCCAGACAACAGACAAGAGGCAGACAAAGATGCCAGACACGAGCCAGACACTAGCCAGACACAGATGCCAGACACAAGCCAGAATCCAGACACAAGCCAGAAAACAGACAAAGATGCCAGACACGAGCCAGACACAGATGCCAGAGACGAGCCAGACACCAGACACGAGCCAGACACAGATGCCAGACACGAGCCAGAAAACAGACACAAGCTTGACACGAGCCAGACACAGATGCCAGACACGAGCCAGATACCAGACACGAGCCAGAAAGCAGCCCCGAGCCGGGCACAAACACCAAACACGAGCCAGACAGAGATGCCAGATACGAGCCAGACACAAGACAAGAGCCAGACAAAGATGCCAGACACAAGCCAGACACGAGCCAGACACAGATGCCAGCAAAGATGCCAGATACGAGCCAGACACAAGACAAGAGCCAGACACTAGCCAGACACAGATGCCAGACACGAGCCAGACACCACACACAAGCCAGAATCCAGACACAAGCGTGAAAACAGCCACGAGCCAGAAAACAGCCATTAGCCAGACACAGATGCCAGACACGAGCCAGACACCAGACAAGAGCCAGACACAGACAACAGACACGAGCCAGACACAGATGACAGAGATGAGCCAGACACCAAAAACGAGCCAGACAACAGACATGAGCCAGACACAGATGCCAGCAAAGATGCCAGATATGAGCCAGACACAAGACAAGAGCCAGACACTAGCCAGACACAGATGCCAGACACAAGCCAGACACAGATGCCAGACACGAGCCAGACACAGATGCCAGAGACGAGCCAGACACCAGACACGAGCCAGAAAGCAGCCCCGAGCCGGGCACGAGCCATACAAAGATGCCAGATACGAGCCAGATACCAGATAAGAGCCAGACACAGATGCCAGACACGAGCCAGACAACAGACAAGAGGCAGACAAAGACACAAGACAAGAGCCAGACACTAGCCAGACACAGATGCCAGACACAAGCCAGACACAGATGCCAGACACGAGCCAGACACAGATGCCAGAGACGAGCCAGACACCAGACACGAGCCAGAAAGCAGCCCCGAGCCGGGCACGAGCCATACAAAGATGCCAGATACGAGCCAGATACCAGATAAGAGCCAGACACAGATGCCAGACACGAGCCAGACAACAGACAAGAGGCAGACAAAGACACAAGACAAGAGCCAGACACTAGCCAGACACAGATGCCAGACACAAGCCAGAATCCAGACACAAGCCAGAAAACAGACAAAGATGCCAGACACGAGCCAGACACAGATGCCAGAGACGAGCCAGACACCAGACACGAGCCAGACACAGATGCCAGACACGAGCCAGAAAACAGACACAAGCTTGACACGAGCCAGACACAGATGCCAGACACGAGCCAGATACCAGACACGAGCCAGAAAGCAGCCCCGAGCCGGGCACGAGCCATACAAAGATGCCAGATACGAGCCAGATACCAGATAAGAGCCAGACACAGATGCCAGACACGAGCCAGACAACAGACAAGAGGCAGACAAAGATGCCAGACACGAACCAGACACAAGCCAAACACCAGACACGAGCCAGACACAGATGCCAGCAAAGATGCCAGATACGAGCCAGACACAAGACAAGAGCCAGACACTAGCCAGACGCAGATGCCAGACACAAGTCAGACACCACACACGAGCCAGAATCCAGACACAAGCCAGAAAGCAGCCCCGAGCCAGACACGAGCCATACAAAGATGCCAGATACGAGCCAGACACTAGACAACAGACAAGAGCCAGACAAAGATGCCAGACACAAGCCAGACACAAGCCAAACACCAAACACGAGCCAGGCAGAGATGCCAGATACGAGCCAGACACAAGACAAGAGCCAGACAAAGATGCCAGACACAAGCCAGACACGAGCCAGACACAGATGCCAGCAAAGATGCCAGATACGAGCCAGACACAAGACAAGAGCCAGACACTAGCCAGACACAGATGCCAGACACGAGCCAGACACCACACACAAGCCAGAATCCAGACACAAGCGTGAAAACAGCCACGAGCCAGAAAACAGCCATTAGCCAGACACAGATGCCAGACACGAGCCAGACACCAGACAAGAGCCAGACACAGACAACAGACACGAGCCAGACACAGATGACAGAGATGAGCCAGACACCAAAAACGAGCCAGACAACAGACATGAGCCAGACACAGATGCCAGCAAAGATGCCAGATATGAGCCAGACACAAGACAAGAGCCAGACACTAGCCAGACACAGATGCCAGACACAAGCCAGAATCCAGACACAAGCCAGAAAACAGACAAAGATGCCAGACACGAGCCAGACACAGATGCCAGAGACGAGCCAGACACCAGACACGAGCCAGACACAGATGCCAGACACGAGCCAGAAAACAGACACAAGCCTGACACGAGCCAGACACAGATGCCAGACACGAGCCAGATACCAGACACGAGCCAGAAAGCAACCCCGAGCCGGGCACGAGCCATACAAAGATGCCAGATACGAGCCAGACACTAGACAACAGAGAAGAGCCAGACAAAGATGCCAGACACAAGCCAGACACAAGCCAAACACCAAACACGAGCCAGACACAGATGCCAGCAAAGATGCCAGATACGAGCCAGACACAAGATAAGAGCCAGACAAAGATGCCAGACACAAGCCAAACACCAAACACGAGCCAGACAGAAATGCCAGATACGAGCCAGACACAAGACAAGAGCCAGACACGAGCCAGACAAAAGACAAGAGCCAGACAAAGATGCCAGACACAAGCCAGACACGAGCCAGACACGAGCCAGACACAGATGCCAGCAAAGATGCCAGATACGAGCCAGACACAAGACAAGAGCCAGACACTAGCCAGACACAGATGCCAGACACGAGCCAGACACCACACACAAGCCAGAATCCAGACACAAGCGTGAAAACAGCCACGAGCCAGAAAACAGCCATTAGCCAGACACAGATGCCAGACACGAGCCAGACACCAGACAAGAGCCAGACACAGACAACAGACACGAGCCAGACACAGATGACAGAGATGAGCCAGACACCAAAAACGAGCCAGACAACAGACATGAGCCAGACACAGATGCCAGCAAAGATGCCAGATATGAGCCAGACACAAGACAAGAGCCAGACACTAGCCAGACACAGATGCCAGACACAAGCCAGAATCCAGACACAAGCCAGAAAACAGACAAAGATGCCAGACACGAGCCAGACACAGATGCCAGAGACGAGCCAGACACCAGACACGAGCCAGACACAGATGCCAGACACGAGCCAGAAAACAGACACAAGCCTGACACGAGCCAGACACAGATGCCAGACACGAGCCAGATACCAGACACGAGCCAGAAAGCAACCCCGAGCCGGGCACGAGCCATACAAAGATGCCAGATACGAGCCAGACACTAGACAACAGACAAGAGCCAGACAAAGATGCCAGACACAAGCCAGACACAAGCCAAACACCAAACACGAGCCAGACACAGATGCCAGCAAAGATGCCAGATACGAGCCAGACACAAGACAAGAGCCAGACAAAGATGCCAGACACAAGCCAAACACCAAACACGAGCCAGACAGAAATGCCAGATACGAGCCAGACACAAGACAAGAGCCAGACACTAGCCAGACGCAGATGCCAGACACAAGTCAGACACCACACACGAGCCAGAATCCAGACACAAGCCAGAAAACAGCCACGAGCCAGACACAAGCCATACGAAGATCCCAGACACGAGCCAGAAAACAGCCCCGAGCCGGGCACGAGCCATACAAAGATGCCAGATACGAGCCAGATACCAGACAAGAGCCAGACATAGACAACAGACACGAGCCAGACACAGATGACAGAGACGAGCTAGACACCAAAAACCAGCCAGACACAGATGCCAGACACGAGCCAGACACAAGCCAAACACCAGACACGAGCCAGACACAGATGCCAGCAAAGATGCCAGATACGAGCCAGACACAAGACAAGAGCAAGACACTAGCCAGACACAGATGCCAGACACGAGCCAGACACCACACGCAAGCCAGAATCCAGACACAAGCCAGAACACAGCCACAAGCCAAAAAGCAGCCATGAGCCAGACACAGATGCCAGACACGAGCCAGACACCAGACAAGAGCCAGACACAAGCCAGAAAACAGCCACGAGCTAGAAAACAGCCATTAGCCAGACACAGATGCCAGACACGAGCCAGACACCAGACAAGAGCCAGACACAAGCCAGAAAACAGCCACGAGCTAGAAAACAGCCATTAGCCAGACACAGATGCCAGACACGAGCCAGACACCAGACACCAGACAAGAGCCAGAAAACAGATACGAGCCAGACACAAGACAAGAGCCAGACACTAGCCAGACACAGATGCCAGACACGAGCCAGAAAACAGACACAAGCTTGACACGAGCCAGACACAGATGCCAGACACGAGCCAGATACCAGACACGAGCCAGAAAGCAGCCCCGAGCCGGGCACAAACACCAAACACGAGCCAGACAGAGATGCCAGATACGAGCCAGACACAAGACAAGAGCCAGACAAAGATGCCAGACACAAGCCAGACACGAGCCAGACACAGATGCCAGCAAAGATGCCAGATACGAGCCAGACACAAGACAAGAGCCAGACACTAGCCAGACACAGATGCCAGACACGAGCCAGACACCACACACAAGCCAGAATCCAGACACAAGCGTGAAAACAGCCACGAGCCAGAAAACAGCCATTAGCCAGACACAGATGCCAGACACGAGCCAGACACCAGACAAGAGCCAGACACAGACAACAGACACGAGCCAGACACAGATGACAGAGATGAGCCAGACACCAAAAACGAGCCAGACAACAGACATGAGCCAGACACAGATGCCAGCAAAGATGCCAGATATGAGCCAGACACAAGACAAGAGCCAGACACTAGCCAGACACAGATGCCAGACACAAGCCAGACACAGATGCCAGACACGAGCCAGACACAGATGCCAGAGACGAGCCAGACACCAGACACGAGCCAGACACAGATGCCAGACACGAGCCAGAAAACAGACACAAGCCTGACACGAGCCAGACACAGATGCCAGACACGAGCCAGATACCAGACACGAGCCAGAAAGCAGCCCCGAGCCGGGCACGAGCCATACAAAGATGCCAGATACGAGCCAGATACCAGATAAGAGCCAGACACAGATGCCAGACACGAGCCAGACAACAGACAAGAGGCAGACAAAGACACAAGACAAGAGCCAGACACTAGCCAGACACAGATGCCAGACACAAGCCAGAATCCAGACACAAGCCAGAAAACAGACAAAGATGCCAGACACGAGCCAGACACAGATGCCAGAGACGAGCCAGACACCAGACACGAGCCAGACACAGATGCCAGACACGAGCCAGAAAACAGACACAAGCCTGACACGAGCCAGACACAGATGCCAGACACGAGCCAGATACCAGACACGAGCCAGAAAGCAACCCCGAGCCGGGCACGAGCCATACAAAGATGCCAGATACGAGCCAGACACTAGACAACAGACAAGAGCCAGACAAAGATGCCAGACACAAGCCAGACACAAGCCAAACACCAAACACGAGCCAGACACAGATGCCAGCAAAGATGCCAGATACGAGCCAGACACAAGACAAGAGCCAGACAAAGATGCCAGACACAAGCCAAACACCAAACACGAGCCAGACAGAAATGCCAGATACGAGCCAGACACAAGACAAGAGCCAGACACTAGCCAGACGCAGATGCCAGACACAAGTCAGACACCACACACGAGCCAGAATCCAGACACAAGCCAGAAAACAGCCACGAGCCAGACACAAGCCATACGAAGATGCCAGACACGAGCCAGAAAACAGCCCCGAGCCGGGCACGAGCCATACAAAGATGCCAGATACGAGCCAGATACCAGACACGAGCCAGACATAGACAACAGACACGAGCCAGACACAGATGACAGAGACGAGCTAGACACCAAAAACCAGCCAGACACAGATGCCAGACACGAGCCAGACACAAGCCAAACACCAGACACGAGCCAGACACAGATGCCAGCAAAGATGCCAGATACGAGCCAGACACAAGACAAGAGCAAGACACTAGCCAGACACAGATGCCAGACACGAGCCAGACACCACACGCAAGCCAGAATCCAGACACAAGCCAGAAAACAGCCACAAGCCAAAAAGCAGCCATGAGCCAGACACAGATGCCAGACACGAGCCAGACACCAGACAAGAGCCAGACAAAAGCCAGAAAACAGCCACGAGCTAGAAAACAGCCATTAGCCAGACACAGATGCCAGACACGAGCCAGACACCAGACAAGAGCCAGACACAAGCCAGAAAACAGCCACGAGCTAGAAAACAGCCATTAGCCAGACACAGATGCCAGACACGAGCCAGACACCAGACACCAGACAAGAGCCAGAAAACAGATACGAGCCAGACACAAGACAAGAGCCAGACACTAGCCAGACACAGATGCCAGACACGAGCCAGAAAACAGACACAAGCTTGACACGAGCCAGACACAGATGCCAGACACGAGCCAGATACCAGACACGAGCCAGAAAGCAGCCCCGAGCCGGGCACAAACACCAAACACGAGCCAGACAGAGATGCCAGATACGAGCCAGACACAAGACAAGAGCCAGACAAAGATGCCAGACACAAGCCAGACACGAGCCAGACACAGATGCCAGCAAAGATGCCAGATACGAGCCAGACACAAGACAAGAGCCAGACACTAGCCAGACACAGATGCCAGACACGAGCCAGACACCACACACAAGCCAGAATCCAGACACAAGCGTGAAAACAGCCACGAGCCAGAAAACAGCCATTAGCCAGACACAGATGCCAGACACGAGCCAGACACCAGACAAGAGCCAGACACAGACAACAGACACGAGCCAGACACAGATGACAGAGATGAGCCAGACACCAAAAACGAGCCAGACAACAGACATGAGCCAGACACAGATGCCAGCAAAGATGCCAGATATGAGCCAGACACAAGACAAGAGCCAGACACTAGCCAGACACAGATGCCAGACACAAGCCAGACACAGATGCCAGACACGAGCCAGACACAGATGCCAGAGACGAGCCAGACACCAGACACGAGCCAGACACAGATGCCAGACACGAGCCAGAAAACAGACACAAGCCTGACACGAGCCAGACACAGATGCCAGACACGAGCCAGATACCAGACACGAGCCAGAAAGCAGCCCCGAGCCGGGCACGAGCCATACAAAGATGCCAGATACGAGCCAGATACCAGATAAGAGCCAGACACAGATGCCAGACACGAGCCAGACAACAGACAAGAGGCAGACAAAGACACAAGACAAGAGCCAGACACTAGCCAGACACAGATGCCAGACACAAGCCAGAATCCAGACACAAGCCAGAAAACAGACAAAGATGCCAGACACGAGCCAGACACAGATGCCAGAGACGAGCCAGACACCAGACACGAGCCAGACACAGATGCCAGACACGAGCCAGAAAACAGACACAAGCCTGACACGAGCCAGACACAGATGCCAGACACGAGCCAGATACCAGACACGAGCCAGAAAGCAGCCCCGAGCCGGGCACGAGCCATACAAAGATGCCAGATACGAGCCAGACACTAGACAACAGACAAGAGCCAGACAAAGATGCCAGACACAAGCCAGACACAAGCCAAACACCAAACACGAGTCAGACAGAGATGCCAGATACGAGCC
Source organism: Cyclopterus lumpus (assembly GCF_009769545.1). Classification (NCBI taxonomy): domain Eukaryota; kingdom Metazoa; phylum Chordata; class Actinopteri; order Perciformes; family Cyclopteridae; genus Cyclopterus; species Cyclopterus lumpus. Next base: position 5,180,800 of record NC_046967.1, read on the forward strand.
AGACACAAGACAAGAGCCAGACACAAGCCAGACAAAAGACAAGAGCCAGACAAAGATGCCAGACACAAGCCAGACACGAGCCAGACACAGATGCCAGCAAAGATGCCAGATACGAGCCAGACACAAGACAAGAGCCAGACACTAGCCAGACACAGATGCCAGACACGAGCCAGACACCACACACAAGCCAGAATCCAGACACAAGCGTGAAAACAGCCACGAGCCAGAAAACAGCCATTAGCCAGACACAGATGCCAGACACGAGCCAGACACCAGACAAGAGCCAGACACAGACAACAGACACGAGCCAGACACAGATGACAGAGATGAGCCAGACACCAAAAACGAGCCAGACAACAGACATGAGCCAGACACAGATGCCAGCAAAGATGCCAGATATGAGCCAGACACAAGACAAGAGCCAGACACTAGCCAGACACAGATGCCAGACACAAGCCAGAATCCAGACACAAGCCAGAAAACAGACAAAGATGCCAGACACGAGCCAGACACAGATGCCAGAGACGAGCCAGACACCAGACACGAGCCAGACACAGATGCCAGACACGAGCCAGAAAACAGACACAAGCCTGACACAAGCCTGACACGAGCCAGACACAGATGCCAGACACGAGCCAGATACCAGACACGAGCCAGAAAGCAACCCCGAGCCGGGCACGAGCCATACAAAGATGCCAGATACGAGCCAGACACTAGACAACAGACAAGAGCCAGACAAAGATGCCAGACACAAGCCAGACACAAGCCAAACACCAAACACGAGCCAGACTCAGATGCCAGCAAAGATGCCAGATACGAGCCAGACACAAGACAAGAGCCAGACAAAGATGCCAGACACAAGCCAAACACCAAACACGAGCCAGACAGAAATGCCAGATACGAGCCAGACACAAGACAAGAGCCAGACACTAGCCAGACGCAGATGCCAGACACAAGTCAGACACCACACACGAGCCAGAATCCAGACACAAGCCAGAAAACAGCCACGAGCCAGACACAAGCCATACGAAGATGCCAGACACGAGCCAGAAAACAGCCCCGAGCCGGGCACGAGCCATACAAAGATGCCAGATACGAGCCAGATACCAGACAAGAGCCAGACATAGACAACAGACACGAGCCAGACACAGATGACAGAGACGAGCTAGACACCAAAAACCAGCCAGACACAGATGCCAGACACGAGCCAGACACAAGCCAAACACCAGACACGAGCCAGACACAGATGCCAGCAAAGATGCCAGATACGAGCCAGACACAAGACAAGAGCAAGACACTAGCCAGACACAGATGCCAGACACGAGCCAGACACCACACGCAAGCCAGAATCCAGACACAAGCCAGAAAACAGCCACAAGCCAAAAAGCAGCCATGAGCCAGACACAGATGCCAGACACGAGCCAGACACCAGACAAGAGCCAGACACAAGCCAGAAAACAGCCACGAGCTAGAAAACAGCCATTAGCCAGACACAGATGCCAGACACGAGCCAGACACCAGACACCAGACAAGAGCCAGAAAACAGATACGAGCCAGAAAACAGACAAAGATGCCATACACCAAAAATGAGCCAGACATGAGCCAGACAACAGACAAGAACCAGACAAAGATGCCAGACACAAGCCAGACACCAGACACAAGCCAGACACAGATGCCAGCAAAGATGCCAGATACGAGCCAGACACAAGACAAGAGCCAGACACTAGCCAGACACAGATGCCAGACACAAGCCAGAATCCAGACACAAGCCAGAAAACAGCCACGAGCCAAAAAGCAGCCATGAGCCAGACACAGATGCCAGACACGAGCCAGACACCAGACAAGAGCCAGACACAAGCCAGAAAACAGCCACGAGCTAGAAAACAGCCATTAGCCAGACACAGATGCCAGATACGAGCCAGACACCAGACAAGGGCCAGACATAGACACCAGACACGAGCCATAAAACAGCCACGAGCCAGACACGAGCTATACAAAGAGGCCAGATACGATCCAGACACCAGACAAGAGCCAGACACGAGCCATACAAAGATGCCAGACACGAGCCAGAAAACAGACACAAGCCTGACACGAGCCATACAAAGATACCAGATACAAGACAGACAAGAGCCAGACAACAGACACAAGCCAGACACCAGACTCAAGCCAAACACAGACGTCAGAAATCTGACGCAACAGACATCTGTGGTGTCACAACAGACAAGAGGCAGACACAAATGCCAGACACGAAACAGATACAGACACCAGACCGAAACCTGATATAAAAAACGAGCCAGACACCAGACATGAGCCAGAAAGCAGCCCCGAGCCAGACACGAGCCATACAAAGATGCCAGATACGAGCCAGACACTAGACAACAGACAAGAGCCAGACAAAGATGCCAGACACAAGCCAGACACAAGCCAAACACCAAACACGAGCCAGACAGAGATGCCAGATACGAGCCAGACACAAGACAAGAGCCAGACACAAGCCAGACAAAAGACAAGAGCCAGACAAAGATGCCAGACACAAGCCAGACACGAGCCAGACACAGATGCCAGCAAAGATGCCAGATACGAGCCAGACACAAGACAAGAGCCAGACACTAGCCAGACACAGATGCCAGACACGAGCCAGACACCACACACAAGCCAGAATCCAGACACAAGCGTGAAAACAGCCACGAGCCAGAAAACACAGATGCCAGACACTAGCCAGACACCAGACAAGAGCCAGACACAGACAACAGACACGAGACAGACACAGATGACAGAGATGAGCCAGACACCAAAAACGAGCCAGACAACAGACATGAGCCAGACACAGATGCCAGCAAAGATGCCAGATATGAGCCAGACACAAGACAAGAGCCAGACACTAGCCAGACACAGATGCCAGACACAAGCCAGAATCCAGACACAAGCCAGAAAACAGACAAAGATGCCAGACACGAGCCAGACACAGATGCCAGAGACGAGCCAGACACCAGACACGAGCCAGACACAGATGCCAGACACGAGCCAGAAAACAGACACAAGCCTGACACAAGCCAGACACAGATGCCAGACACGAGCCAGATACCAGACACGAGCCAGAAAGCAACCCCGAGCCGGGCACGAGCCATACAAAGATGCCAGATACGAGCCAGACACTAGACAACAGAGAAGAGCCAGACAAAGATGCCAGACACAAGCCAGACACAAGCCAAACACCAAACACGAATCAGACACAGATGCCAGCAAAGATGCCAGATACGAGCCAGACACAAGATAAGAGCCAGACAAAGATGCCAGACACAAGCCAAACACCAAACACGAGCCAGACAAAAATGCCAGATACGAGCCAGACACAAGACAAGAGCCAGACACAAGCCAGACAAAAGACAAGAGCCAGACAAAGATGCCAGACACAAGCCAGACACGAGCCAGACACGAGCCAGACACAGATGCCAGCAAAGATGCCAGATACGAGCCAGACACAAGACAAGAGCCAGACACTAGCCAGACACAGATGCCAGACACGAGCCAGACACCACACACAAGCCAGAATCCAGACACAAGCGTGAAAACAGCCACGAGCCAGAAAACAGCCATTAGCCAGACACAGATGCCAGACACGAGCCAGACACCAGACAAGAGCCAGACACAGACAACAGACACGAGCCAGACACAGATGACAGAGATGAGCCAGACACCAAAAACGAGCCAGACTCAGATGCCAGCAAAGATGCCAGATACGAGCCAGACACAAGACAAGAGCCAGACAAAGATGCCAGACACAAGCCAAACACCAAACACGAGCCAGACAGAAATGCCAGATACGAGCCAGACACAAGACAAGAGCCAGACACTAGCCAGACGCAGATGCCAGACACAAGTCAGACACCACACACGCGCCAGAATCCAGACACAAGCCAGAAAACAGCCACGAGCCAGACACAAGCCATACGAAGATGCCAGACACGAGCCAGAAAACAGATGCCAGCAAAGATGCCAGATACGAGCCAGACACAAGACAAGAGCCAGACACTAGCCAGACACAGATGCCAGACACGAGCCAGACACCACACACAAGCCAGAATCCAGACACAAGCGTGAAAACAGCCACGAGCCAGAAAACAGCCATTAGCCAGACACAGATGCCAGACACGAGCCAGACACCAGACAAGAGCCAGACACAGACAACAGACACGAGCCAGACACAGATGACAGAGATGAGCCAAACACCAAACACGAGCCAGACAACAGACATGAGCCAGACACAGATGCCAGCAAAGATGCCAGATATGAGCCAGACACAAGACAAGAGCCAGACACTAGCCAGACACAGATGCCAGACACAAGCCAGAATCCAGACACAAGCCAGAAAACAGACAAAGATGCCAGACACGAGCCAGACACAGATGCCAGAGACGAGCCAGACACCAGACACGAGCCAGACACAGATGCCAGACACGAGCCAGAAAACAGACACAAGCTTGACACGAGCCAGACACAGATGCCAGACACGAGCCAGATACCAGACACGAGGCAGAAAGCAGCCCCGAGCCGGGCACGAGCCATACAAAGATGCCAGATACGAGCCAGATACCAGATAAGAGCCAGACACAGATGCCAGACACGAGCCAGACAACAGACAAGAGGCAGACAAAGATGCCAGACACGAACCAGACACAAGCCAAACACCAGACACGAGCCAGACACAGATGCCAGCAAAGATGCCAGATACGAGCCAGACACAAGACAAGAGCCAGACACTAGCCAGACGCAGATGCCAGACACAAGTCAGACACCACACACGAGCCAGAATCCAGACACAAGCCAGAAAGCAGCCCCGAGCCAGACATGAGCCATAAAAAGATGCCAGATACGAGCCAGACACTAGACAACAGACAAGAGCCAGACAAAGATGCCAGACTCAAGCCAGACACAAGCCAAACACCAAACACGAGCCAAACAGAGATGCCAGATACGAGCCAGACACAAGACAAGAGCCAGACACAAGCCAGACAAAAGACAAGAGCCAGACAAAGATGCCAGACACAAGCCAGACACGAGCCAGACACAGATGCCAGCAAAGATGCCAGATACGAGCCAGACACAAGACAAGAGCCAGACACTAGCCAGACACAGATGCCAGACACGAGCCAGATACCACACACAAGCCAGAATCCAGACACAAGCGTGAAAACAGCCACGAGCCAGAAAACAGCCATTAGCCTGACACAGATGCCAGACACGAGCCAGACACCAGACAAGAGCCAGACACAGACAACAGACACGAGCCAGACACAGATGCCAGCAAAGATGCCAGATATGAGCCAGACACAAGACAAGAGCCAGACACTAGCCAGACACAGATGCCAGACACAAGCCAGACTCCAGACACAAGCCAGAAAACAGACAAAGATGCCAGACACGAGCCAGACACAGATGCCAGAGACGAGCCAGACACCAGACACGAGCCAGACACAGATGCCAGACACGAGGCAGAAAACAGACACAAGCCAGAAAACAGACAAAGATGCCAGACACTAGCCAGACACAGATACCAGACACGAGCCAGACACCAAAAACGAGCCAGACAACAGACATGAGCCAGACACAGATGCCAGCAAAGATGCCAGATATGAGCCAGACACAAGACAAGAGCCAGACACTAGCCAGACACAGATGCCAGACACAAGCCAGAATCCAGACACAAGCCAGAAAACAGACAAAGATGCCAGACACGAGCCAGACACAGATGCCAGAGACGAGCCAGACACCAGACACGAGCCAGACACAGATGCCAGACACGAGCCAGATACCAGACACGAGCCAGAAAGCAACCCCGAGCCGGGCACGAGCCATACAAAGATGCCAGATACGAGCCAGACACTAGACAACAGACAAGAGCCAGACAAAGATGCCAGACACAAGCCAGACACAAGCCAAACACCAAACACGAGCCAGACACAGATGCCAGCAAAGATGCCAGATACGAGCCAGACACAAGACAAGAGCCAGACAAAGATGCCAGACACAAGCCAAACACCAAACACGAGCCAGACAGAAATGCCAGATACGAGCCAGACACAAGACAAGAGCCAGACACAAGCCAGACAAAAGACAAGAGCCAGACAAAGATGCCAGACACAAGCCAGACACGAGCCAGACACGAGCCAGACACAGATGCCAGCAAAGATGCCAGATACGAGCCAGACACAAGACGAGCCAGACAAGAGCCAGACAAAGATGCCAGACACAAGCCAGACACCACACACAAGCCAGAATCCAGACACAAGCGTGAAAACAGCCACGAGCCAGAAAACAGCCATTAGCCAGACACAGATGCCAGACACGAGCCAGACACCAGACAAGAGCCAGACACAGACAACAGACACGAGCCAGACACAGATGACAGAGATGAGCCAGACACCAAAAACGAGCCAGACAACAGACATGAGCCAGACACAGATGCCAGCAAAGATGCCAGATATGAGCCAGACACAAGACAAGAGCCAGACACTAGCCAGACACAGATGCCAGACACGAGCCAGACACAGATGCCAGATACGAGCCAGACACAGATGCCAGAGACGAGCCAGACACCAGACACGAGCCAGACACAGATGCCAGACACGAGCCAGAAAACAGACACAAGCCTGACACGAGCCAGACACAGATGCCAGACACGAGCCAGATACCAGACACGAGCCAGAAAGCAGCCCCGAGCCGGGCACGAGCCATACAAAGATGCCAGATACGAGCCAGATACCAGATAAGAGCCAGACACAGATGCCAGACACGAGCCAGACAACAGACAAGAGGCAGACAAAGACACAAGACAAGAGCCAGACACTAGCCAGACACAGATGCAAGACACAAGCCAGAATCCAGACACAAGCCAGAAAACAGACAAAGATGCCAGACACGAGCCAGACACAGATGCCAGAGACGAGCCAGACACCAGACACGAGCCAGACACAGATGCCAGACACGAGCCAGAAAACAGACACAAGCTTGACACGAGCCAGACACAGATGCCAGACACGAGCCAGATACCAGACACGAGCCAGAAAGCAGCCCCGAGCCGGGCACGAGCCATACAAAGATGCCAGATACGAGCCAGATACCAGATAAGAGCCAGACACAGATGCCAGACACGAGCCAGACACAAGCCAAACACCAGACACGAGCCAGACACAGATGCCAGCAAAGATGCCAGATACGAGCCAGACACAAGACAAGAGCCAGACACTAGCCAGACGCAGATGCCAGACACAAGTCAGACACCACACACGAGCCAGAATCCAGACACAAGCCAGAAAGCAGCCCCGAGCCAGACACGAGCCATACAAAGATGCCAGATACGAGCCAGACACTAGACAACAGACAAGAGCCAGACAAAGATGCCAGTCACAAGCCAGACACAAGCCAAACACCAAACACGAGCCAGACAGAGATGCCAGATACGAGCCAGACACAAGCCAGACAAAAGACAAGAGCCAGACAAAGATGCCAGACACAAGCCAGACACGAGCCAGACACAGATGCCAGCAAAGATGCCAGATACGAGCCAGACACAAGACAAGAGCCAGACACTAGCCAGACACAGATGCCAGACACGAGCCAGACACCACACACAAGCCAGAATCCAGACACAAGCGTGAAAACAGCCACGAGCCAGAAAACAGCCATTAGCCAGACACAGATGCCAGACACGAGCCAGACACCAGACAAGAGCCAGACACAGACAACAGACACGAGCCAGACACAGATGCCAGCAAAGATGCCAGATACGAGCCAGACACAAGACAAGAGCCAGACACTAGCCAGACACAGATGCCAGACACAAGCCAGAATCCAGACACAAGCCAGAAAACAGACAAAGATGCCAGACACGAGCCAGACACAGATGCCAGAGACGAGCCAGACACCAGACACGAGCCAGACACAGATGCCAGACACGAGGCAGAAAACAGACACAAGCCAGAAAACAGACAAAGATGCCAGACACGAGCCAGACACAGATGCCAGAGATGAGCCAGACACCAAAAACGAGCCAGACAACAGACATGAGCCAGACACAGATGCCAGCAAAGATGCCAGATATGAGCCAGACACAAGACAAGAGCCAGACACTAGCCAGACACAGATGCCAGACACAAGCCAGAATCCAGACACAAGCCAGAAAACAGACAAAGATGCCAGACACGAGCCAGACACAGATGCCAGAGACGAGCCAGACACCAGACACGAGCCAGACACAGATGCCAGACACGAGCCAGATACCAGACACGAGCCAGAAAGCAACCCCGAGCCGGGCACGAGCCATACAAAGATGCCAGATACGAGCCAGACACTAGACAACAGACAAGAGCCAGACAAAGATGCCAGACACAAGCCAGACACAAGCCAAACACCAAACACGAGCCAGACACAGATGCCAGCAAAGATGCCAGATACGAGCCAGACACAAGACAAGAGCCAGACAAAGATGCCAGACACAAGCCAAACACCAAACACGAGCCAGACAGAAATGCCAGATACGAGCCAGACACAAGACAAGAGCCAGACACAAGCCAGACAAAAGACAAGAGCCAGACAAAGATGCCAGACACAAGCCAGACACGAGCCAGACACGAGCCAGACACAGATGCCAGCAAAGATGCCAGATACGAGCCAGACACAAGACGAGCCAGACACTAGCCAGACACAGATGCCAGACACGAGCCAGACACCACACACAAGCCAGAATCCAGACACAAGCGTGAAAACAGCCACGAGCCAGAAAACAGCCATTAGCCAGACACAGATGCCAGACACGAGCCAGACACCAGACAAGAGCCAGACACAGACAACAGACACGAGCCAGACACAGATGACAGAGATGAGCCAGACACCAAAAACGAGCCAGACAACAGACATGAGCCAGACACAGATGCCAGCAAAGATGCCAGATATGAGCCAGACACAAGACAAGAGCCAGACACTAGCCAGACGCAGATGCCAGACACAAGTCAGACACCACACACGCGCCAGAATCCAGACACAAGCCAGAAAACAGCCACGAGCCAGACACAAGCCATACGAAGATGCCAGACACGAGCCAGAAAACAGATGCCAGCAAAGATGCCAGATACGAGCCAGACACAAGACAAGAGCCAGACACTAGCCAGACACAGATGCCAGACACGAGCCAGACACCACACACAAGCCAGAATCCAGACACAAGCGTGAAAACAGCCACGAGCCAGAAAACAGCCATTAGCCAGACACAGATGCCAGACACGAGCCAGACACCAGACAAGAGCCAGACACAGACAACAGACACGAGCCAGACACAGATGACAGAGATGAGCCAAACACCAAACACGAGCCAGACAACAGACATGAGCCAGACACAGATGCCAGCAAAGATGCCAGATATGAGCCAGACACAAGACAAGAGCCAGACACTAGCCAGACACAGATGCCAGACACAAGCCAGAATCCAGACACAAGCCAGAAAACAGACAAAGATGCCAGACACGAGCCAGACACAGATGCCAGAGACGAGCCAGACACCAGACACGAGCCAGACACAGATGCCAGACACGAGCCAGAAAACAGACACAAGCTTGACACGAGCCAGACACAGATGCCAGACACGAGCCAGATACCAGACACGAGCCAGAAAGCAGCCCCGAGCCGGGCACGAGCCATACAAAGATGCCAGATACGAGCCAGATACCAGATAAGAGCCAGACACAGATGCCAGACACGAGCCAGACAACAGACAAGAGGCAGACAAAGATGCCAGACACGAACCAGACACAAGCCAAACACCAGACACGAGCCAGACACAGATGCCAGCAAAGATGCCAGATACGAGCCAGACACAAGACAAGAGCCAGACACTAGCCAGACGCAGATGCCAGACACAAGTCAGACACCACACACGAGCCAGAATCCAGACACAAGCCAGAAAGCAGCCCCGAGCCAGACATGAGCCATACAAAGATGCCAGATACGAGCCAGACACTAGACAACAGACAAGAGCCAGACAAAGATGCCAGACTCAAGCCAGACACAAGCCAAACACCAAACACGAGCCAAACAGAGATGCCAGATACGAGCCAGACACAAGACAAGAGCCAGACACAAGCCAGACAAAAGACAAGAGCCAGACAAAGATGCCAGACACGAGCCAGACACGAGCCAGACACAGATGCCAGCAAAGATGCCAGATACGAGCCAGACACAAGACAAGAGCCAGACACTAGCCAGACACAGATGCCAGACACGAGCCAGATACCACACACAAGCCAGAATCCAGACACAAGCGTGAAAACAGCCACGAGCCAGAAAACAGCCATTAGCCAGACACAGATGCCAGACACGAGCCAGACACCAGACAAGAGCCAGACACAGACAACAGACACGAGCCAGACACAGATGCCAGCAAAGATGCCAGATATGAGCCAGACACAAGACAAGAGCCAGACACTAGCCAGACACAGATGCCAGACACAAGCCAGAATCCAGACACAAGCCAGAAAACAGACAAAGATGCCAGACACGAGCCAGACACAGATGCCAGAGACGAGCCAGAAACCAGACACGAGCCAGACACAGATGCCAGACACGAGGCAGAAAACAGACACAAGCCAGAAAACAGACAAAGATGCCAGACACGAGCCAGACACAGATGCCAGAGATGAGCCAGACACCAAAAACGAGCCAGACAACAGACATGAGCCAGACACAGATGCCAGCAAAGATGCCAGATATGAGCCAGACACAAGACAAGAGCCAGACACTAGCCAGACACAGATGCCAGACACAAGCCAGAATCCAGACACAAGCCAGAAAACAGACAAAGATGCCAGACACGAGCCAGACACAGATGCCAGAGACGAGCCAGACACCAGACACGAGCCAGACACAGATGCCAGACACGAGCCAGATACCAGACACGAGCCAGAAAGCAACCCCGAGCCGGGCACGAGCCATACAAAGATGCCAGATACGAGCCAGACACTAGACAACAGACAAGAGCCAGACAAAGATGCCAGACACAAGCCAGACACAAGCCAAACACCAAACACGAGCCAGACACAGATGCCAGCAAAGATGCCAGATACGAGCCAGACACAAGACAAGAGCCAGACAAAGATGCCAGACACAAGCCAAACACCAAACACGAGCCAGACAGAGATGCCAGATACGAGCCAGACACAAGACAAGAGCCAGACACAAGCCAGACAAAAGACAAGAGCCAGACAAAGATGCCAGACACAAGCCAGACACGAGCCAGACACGAGCCAGACACAGATGCCAGCAAAGATGCCAGATACGAGCCAGACACAAGACGAGCCAGACACTAGCCAGACACAGATGCCAGACACGAGCCAGACACCACACACAAGCCAGAATCCAGACACAAGCGTGAAAACAGCCACGAGCCAGAAAACAGCCATTAGCCAGACACAGATGCCAGACACGAGCCAGACACCAGACAAGAGCCAGACACAGACAACAGACACGAGCCAGACACAGATGACAGAGATGAGCCAGACACCAAAAACGAGCCAGACAACAGACATGAGCCAGACACAGATGCCAGCAAAGATGCCAGATATGAGCCAGACACAAGACAAGAGCCAGACACTAGCCAGACACAGATGCCAGACACAAGCCAGACACAGATGCCAGATACGAGCCAGACACAGATGCCAGAGACGAGCCAGACACCAGACACGAGCCAGACACAGATGCCAGACACGAGCCAGAAAACAGACACAAGCCTGACACGAGCCAGACACAGATGCCAGACACGAGCCAGATACCAGACACGAGCCAGAAAGCAGCCCCGAGCCGGGCACGAGCCATACAAAGATGCCAGATACGAGCCAGATACCAGATAAGAGCCAGACACAGATGCCAGACACGAACCAGACACAAGCCAAACACCAGACACGAGCCAGACACAGATGCCAGCAAAGATGCCAGATACGAGCCAGACACAAGACAAGAGCCAGACACTAGCCAGACGCAGATGCCAGACACAAGTCAGACACCACACACGAGCCAGAATCCAGACACAAGCCAGAAAGCAGCCCCGAGCCAGACATGAGCCATACAAAGATGCCAGATACGAGCCAGACACTAGACAACAGACAAGAGCCAGACAAAGATGCCAGACTCAAGCCAGACACAAGCCAAACACCAAACACGAGCCAAACAGAGATGCCAGATACGAGCCAGACACAAGACAAGAGCCAGACACAAGCCAGACAAAAGACAAGAGCCAGACAAAGATGCCAGACACGAGCCAGACACGAGCCAGACACAGATGCCAGCAAAGATGCCAGATACGAGCCAGACACAAGACAAGAGCCAGACACTAGCCAGACACAGATGCCAGACACGAGCCAGATACCACACACAAGCCAGAATCCAGACACAAGCGTGAAAACAGCCACGAGCCAGAAAACAGCCATTAGCCAGACACAGATGCCAGACACGAGCCAGACACCAGACAAGAGCCAGACACAGACAACAGACACGAGCCAGACACAGATGCCAGCAAAGATGCCAGATATGAGCCAGACACAAGACAAGAGCCAGACACTAGCCAGACACAGATGCCAGACACAAGCCAGAATCCAGACACAAGCCAGAAAACAGACAAAGATGCCAGACACGAGCCAGACACAGATGCCAGAGACGAGCCAGACACCAGACACGAGCCAGACACAGATGCCAGACACGAGGCAGAAAACAGACACAAGCCAGAAAACAGACAAAGATGCCAGACACGAGCCAGACACAGATGCCAGAGATGAGCCAGACACCAAAAACGAGCCAGACAACAGACATGAGCCAGACACAGATGCCAGCAAAGATGCCAGATATGAGCCAGACACAAGACAAGAGCCAGACACTAGCCAGACACAGATGCCAGACACAAGCCAGAATCCAGACACAAGCCAGAAAACAGACAAAGATGCCAGACACGAGCCAGACACAGATGCCAGACACGAGCCAGACACCAGACACGAGCCAGACACAGATGCCAGACACGAGCCAGATACCAGACACGAGCCAGAAAGCAACCCCGAGCCGGGCACGAGCCATACAAAGATGCCAGATACGAGCCAGACACTAGACAACAGACAAGAGCCAGACAAAGATGCCAGACACAAGCCAGACACAAGCCAAACACCAAACACGAGCCAGACACAGATGCCAGCAAAGATGCCAGATACGAGCCAGACACAAGACAAGAGCCAGACAAAGATGCCAGACACAAGCCAAACACCAAACACGAGCCAGACAGAAATGCCAGATACGAGCCAGACACAAGACAAGAGCCAGACACAAGCCAGACAAAAGACAAGAGCCAGACAAAGATGCCAGACACAAGCCAGACACGAGCCAGACACGAGCCAGACACAGATGCCAGCAAAGATGCCAGATACGAGCCAGACACAAGACGAGCCAGACACTAGCCAGACACAGATGCCAGACACGAGCCAGACACCACACACAAGCCAGAATCCAGACACAAGCGTGAAAACAGCCACGAGCCAGAAAACAGCCATTAGCCAGACACAGATGCCAGACACGAGCCAGACACCAGACAAGAGCCAGACACAGACAACAGACACGAGCCAGACACAGATGACAGAGATGAGCCAGACACCAAAAACGAGCCAGACAACAGACATGAGCCAGACACAGATGCCAGCAAAGATGCCAGATATGAGCCAGACACAAGACAAGAGCCAGACACTAGCCAGACACAGATGCCAGACACAAGCCAGACACAGATGCCAGATACGAGCCAGACACAGATGCCAGAGACGAGCCAGACACCAGACACGAGCCAGACACAGATGCCAGACACGAGCCAGAAAACAGACACAAGCCTGACACGAGCCAGACACAGATGCCAGACACGAGCCAGATACCAGACACGAGCCAGAAAGCAGCCCCGAGCCGGGCACGAGCCATACAAAGATGCCAGATACGAGCCAGATACCAGATAAGAGCCAGACACAGATGCCAGACACGAGCCAGACAACAGACAAGAGGCAGACAAAGACACAAGACAAGAGCCAGACACTAGCCAGACACAGATGCAAGACACAAGCCAGAATCCAGACACAAGCCAGAAAACAGACAAAGATGCCAGACACGAGCCAGACACAGATGCCAGAGACGAGCCAGACACCAGACACGAGCCAGACACAGATGCCAGACACGAGCCAGAAAACAGACACAAGCTTGACACGAGCCAGACACAGATGCCAGACACGAGCCAGACACAGATGCCAGAGACGAGCCAGACACCAGACACGAGCCAGACACAGATGCCAGACACGAGGCAGAAAACAGACACAAGCCAGAAAACAGACAAAGATGCCAGACACGAGCCAGACACAGATGCCAGAGATGAGCCAGACACCAAAAACGAGCCAGACAACAGACATGAGCCAGACACAGATGCCAGCAAAGATGCCAGATATGAGCCAGACACAAGACAAGAGCCAGACACTAGCCAGACACAGATGCCAGACACAAGCCAGAATCCAGACACAAGCCAGAAAACAGACAAAGATGCCAGACACGAGCCAGACACAGATGCCAGAGACGAGCCAGACACCAGACACGAGCCAGACACAGATGCCAGACACGAGCCAGATACCAGACACGAGCCAGAAAGCAACCCCGAGCCGGGCACGAGCCATACAAAGATGCCAGATACGAGCCAGACACTAGACAACAGACAAGAGCCAGACAAAGATGCCAGACACAAGCCAGACACAAGCCAAACACCAAACACGAGCCAGACACAGATGCCAGCAAAGATGCCAGATACGAGCCAGACACAAGACAAGAGCCAGACAAAGATGCCAGACACAAGCCAAACACCAAACACGAGCCAGACAGAAATGCCAGATACGAGCCAGACACAAGACAAGAGCCAGATACAAGCCAGACAAAAGACAAGAGCCAGACAAAGATGCCAGACTCAAGCCAGACACAAGCCAAACACCAAACACGAGCCAAACAGAGATGCCAGATACGAGCCAGACACAAGACAAGAGCCAGACACAAGCCAGACAAAAGACAAGAGCCAGACAAAGATGCCAGACACAAGCCAGACACGAGCCAGACACAGATGCCAGCAAAGATGCCAGATACGAGCCAGACACAAGACAAGAGCCAGACACTAGCCAGACACAGATGCCAGACACGAGCCAGATACCACACACAAGCCAGAATCCAGACACAAGCGTGAAAACAGCCACGAGCCAGAAAACAGCCATTAGCCAGACACAGATGCCAGACACGAGCCAGACACCAGACAAGAGCCAGACACAGACAACAGACACGAGCCAGACACAGATGCCAGCAAAGATGCCAGATATGAGCCAGACACAAGACAAGAGCCAGACACTAGCCAGACACAGATGCCAGACACAAGCCAGAATCCAGACACAAGCCAGAAAACAGACAAAGATGCCAGACACGAGCCAGACACAGATGCCAGAGACGAGCCAGACACCAGACACGAGCCAGACACAGATGCCAGACACGAGGCAGAAAACAGACACAAGCCAGAAAACAGACAAAGATGCCAGACACGAGCCAGACACAGATGCCAGAGATGAGCCAGACACCAAAAACGAGCCAGACAACAGACATGAGCCAGACACAGATGCCAGCAAAGATGCCAGATATGAGCCAGACACAAGACAAGAGCCAGACACTAGCCAGACACAGATGCCAGACACAAGCCAGAATCCAGACACAAGCCAGAAAACAGACAAAGATGCCAGACACGAGCCAGACACAGATGCCAGAGACGAGCCAGACACCAGACACGAGCCAGACACAGATGCCAGACACGAGCCAGATACCAGACACGAGCCAGAAAGCAACCCCGAGCCGGGCACGAGCCATACAAAGATGCCAGATACGAGCCAGACACTAGACAACAGACAAGAGCCAGACAAAGATGCCAGACACAAGCCAGACACAAGCCAAACACCAAACACGAGCCAGACACAGATGCCAGCAAAGATGCCAGATACGAGCCAGACACAAGACAAGAGCCAGACAAAGATGCCAGACACAAGCCAAACACCAAACACGAGCCAGACAGAAATGCCAGATACGAGCCAGACACAAGACAAGAGCCAGACACAAGCCAGACAAAAGACAAGAGCCAGACAAAGATGCCAGACACAAGCCAGACACGAGCCAGACACGAGCCAGACACAGATGCCAGCAAAGATGCCAGATACGAGCCAGACACAAGACGAGCCAGACACTAGCCAGACACAGATGCCAGACACGAGCCAGACACCACACACAAGCCAGAATCCAGACACAAGCGTGAAAACAGCCACGAGCCAGAAAACAGCCATTAGCCAGACACAGATGCCAGACACGAGCCAGACACCAGACAAGAGCCAGACACAGACAACAGACACGAGCCAGACACAGATGACAGAGATGAGCCAGACACCAAAAACGAGCCAGACAACAGACATGAGCCAGACACAGATGCCAGCAAAGATGCCAGATATGAGCCAGACACAAGACAAGAGCCAGACACTAGCCAGACACAGATGCCAGACACAAGCCAGACACAGATGCCAGATACGAGCCAGACACAGATGCCAGAGACGAGCCAGACACCAGACACGAGCCAGACACAGATGCCAGACACGAGCCAGAAAACAGACACAAGCCTGACACGAGCCAGACACAGATGCCAGACACGAGCCAGATACCAGACACGAGCCAGAAAGCAGCCCCGAGCCGGGCACGAGCCATACAAAGATGCCAGATACGAGCCAGATACCAGATAAGAGCCAGACACAGATGCCAGACACGAGCCAGACAACAGACAAGAGGCAGACAAAGACACAAGACAAGAGCCAGACACTAGCCAGACACAGATGCAAGACACAAGCCAGAATCCAGACACAAGCCAGAAAACAGACAAAGATGCCAGACACGAGCCAGACACAGATGCCAGAGACGAGCCAGACACCAGACACGAGCCAGACACAGATGCCAGACACGAGCCAGAAAACAGACACAAGCTTGACACGAGCCAGACACAGATGCCAGACACGAGCCAGATACCAGACACGAGCCAGAAAGCAGCCCCGAGCCGGGCACGAGCCATACAAAGATGCCAGATACGAGCCAGATACCAGATAAGAGCCAGACACAGATGCCAGACACGAGCCAGACACAAGCCAAACACCAGACACGAGCCAGACACAGATGCCAGCAAAGATGCCAGATACGAGCCAGACACAAGACAAGAGCCAGACACTAGCCAGACGCAGATGCCAGACACAAGTCAGACACCACACACGAGCCAGAATCCAGACACAAGCCAGAAAGCAGCCCCGAGCCAGACACGAGCCATACAAAGATGCCAGATACGAGCCAGACACTAGACAACAGACAAGAGCCAGACAAAGATGCCAGTCACAAGCCAGACACAAGCCAAACACCAAACACGAGCCAGACAGAGATGCCAGATACGAGCCAGACACAAGCCAGACAAAAGACAAGAGCCAGACAAAGATGCCAGACACAAGCCAGACACGAGCCAGACACAGATGCCAGCAAAGATGCCAGATACGAGCCAGACACAAGACAAGAGCCAGACACGAGCCAGACACAGATGCCAGACACGAGCCAGACACCACACACAAGCCAGAATCCAGACACAAGCGTGAAAACAGCCACGAGCCAGAAAACAGCCATTAGCCAGACACAGATGCCAGACACGAGCCAGACACCAGACAAGAGCCAGACACAGACAACAGACACGAGCCAGACACAGATGCCAGCAAAGATGCCAGATATGAGCCAGACACAAGACAAGAGCCAGACACTAGCCAGACACAGATGCCAGACACAAGCCAGAATCCAGACACAAGCCAGAAAACAGACAAAGATGCCAGACACGAGCCAGACACAGATGCCAGACACGAGCCAGACACCAGACACGAGCCAGACACAGATGCCAGACACGAGGCAGAAAACAGACACAAGCCAGAAAACAGACAAAGATGCCAGACACGAGCCAGACACAGATGCCAGAGATGAGCCAGACACCAAAAACAAACCAGACAACAGACATGAGCCAGACACAGATGCCAGCAAAGATGCCAGATATGAGCCAGACACAAGACAAGAGCCAGACACTAGCCAGACACAGATGCCAGACACAAGCCAGAATCCAGACACAAGCCAGAAAACAGACAAAGATGCCAGACACGAGCCAGACACAGATGCCAGAGACGAGCCAGACACCAGACACGAGCCAGACACAGATGCCAGACACGAGCCAGATACCAGACACGAGCCAGAAAGCAACCCCGAGCCGGGCACGAGCCATACAAAGATGCCAGATACGAGCCAGACACTAGACAACAGACAAGAGCCAGACAAAGATGCCAGACACAAGCCAGACACAAGCCAAACACCAAACACGAGCCAGACACAGATGCCAGCAAAGATGCCAGATACGAGCCAGACACAAGACAAGAGCCAGACAAAGATGCCAGACACAAGCCAAACACCAAACACGAGCCAGACAGAAATGCCAGATACGAGCCAGACACAAGACAAGAGCCAGACACAAGCCAGACAAAAGACAAGAGCCAGACAAAGATGCCAGACACAAGCCAGACACGAGCCAGACACGAGCCAGACACAGATGCCAGCAAAGATGCCAGATACGAGCCAGACACAAGACGAGCCAGACACTAGCCAGACACAGATGCCAGACACGAGCCAGACACCACACACAAGCCAGAATCCAGACACAAGCGTGAAAACAGCCACGAGCCAGAAAACAGCCATTAGCCAGACACAGATGCCAGACACGAGCCAGACACCAGACAAGAGCCAGACACAGACAACAGACACGAGCCAGACACAGATGCCAGCAAAGATGCCAGATATGAGCCAGACACAAGACAAGAGCCAGACACTAGCCAGACACAGATGCCAGACACAAGCCAGAATCCAGACACAAGCCAGAAAACAGACAAAGATGCCAGACACGAGCCAGACACAGATGCCAGAGACGAGCCAGACACCAGACACGAGCCAGACACAGATGCCAGACACGAGGCAGAAAACAGACACAAGCCAGAAAACAGACAAAGATGCCAGACACGAGCCAGACACAGATGCCAGAGATGAGCCAGACACCAAAAACAAACCAGACAACAGACATGAGCCAGACACAGATGCCAGCAAAGATGCCAGATATGAGCCAGACACAAGACAAGAGCCAGACACTAGCCAGACACAGATGCCAGACACAAGCCAGAATCCAGACACAAGCCAGAAAACAGACAAAGATGCCAGACACGAGCCAGACACAGATGCCAGAGACGAGCCAGACACCAGACACGAGCCAGACACAGATGCCAGACACGAGCCAGATACCAGACACGAGCCAGAAAGCAACCCCGAGCCGGGCACGAGCCATACAAAGATGCCAGATACGAGCCAGACACTAGACAACAGACAAGAGCCAGACAAAGATGCCAGACACAAGCCAGACACAAGCCAAACACCAAACACGAGCCAGACACAGATGCCAGCAAAGATGCCAGATACGAGCCAGACACAAGACAAGAGCCAGACAAAGATGCCAGACACAAGCCAAACACCAAACACGAGCCAGACAGAAATGCCAGATACGAGCCAGACACAAGACAAGAGCCAGACACAAGCCAGACAAAAGACAAGAGCCAGACAAAGATGCCAGACACAAGCCAGACACGAGCCAGACACGAGCCAGACACAGATGCCAGCAAAGATGCCAGATACGAGCCAGACACAAGACGAGCCAGACACTAGCCAGACACAGATGCCAGACACGAGCCAGACACCACACACAAGCCAGAATCCAGACACAAGCGTGAAAACAGCCACGAGCCAGAAAACAGCCATTAGCCAGACACAGATGCCAGACACGAGCCAGACACCAGACAAGAGCCAGACACAGACAACAGACACGAGCCAGACACAGATGACAGAGATGAGCCAGACACCAAAAACGAGCCAGACAACAGACATGAGCCAGACACAGATGCCAGCAAAGATGCCAGATATGAGCCAGACACAAGACAAGAGCCAGACACTAGCCAGACACAGATGCCAGACACAAGCCAGACACAGATGCCAGATACGAGCCAGACACAGATGCCAGACACGAGCCAGACACCAGACACGAGCCAGACACAGATGCCAGACACGAGCCAGAAAACAGACACAAGCCTGACACGAGCCAGACACAGATGCCAGACACGAGCCAGATACCAGACACGAGCCAGAAAGCAGCCCCGAGCCGGGCACGAGCCATACAAAGATGCCAGATACGAGCCAGATACCAGATAAGAGCCAGACACAGATGCCAGACACGAGCCAGACAACAGACAAGAGGCAGACAAAGACACAAGACAAGAGCCAGACACTAGCCAGACACAGATGCAAGACACAAGCCAGAATCCAGACACAAGCCAGAAAACAGACAAAGATGCCAGACACGAGCCAGACACAGATGCCAGAGACGAGCCAGACACCAGACACGAGCCAGAC
The DNA here is from genome assembly GCF_009769545.1 of Cyclopterus lumpus. Classification (NCBI taxonomy): domain Eukaryota; kingdom Metazoa; phylum Chordata; class Actinopteri; order Perciformes; family Cyclopteridae; genus Cyclopterus; species Cyclopterus lumpus. Next base: position 5,201,431 of record NC_046967.1, read on the forward strand.
ACAGATGCCAGACACGAGCCAGAAAACAGACACAAGCTTGACACGAGCCAGACACAGATGCCAGACACGAGCCAGATACCAGACACGAGCCAGAAAGCAGCCCCGAGCCGGGCACGAGCCATACAAAGATGCCAGATACGAGCCAGATACCAGATAAGAGCCAGACACAGATGCCAGACACGAGCCAGACACAAGCCAAACACCAGACACGAGCCAGACACAGATGCCAGCAAAGATGCCAGATACGAGCCAGACACAAGACAAGAGCCAGACACTAGCCAGACGCAGATGCCAGACACAAGTCAGACACCACACACGAGCCAGAATCCAGACACAAGCCAGAAAGCAGCCCCGAGCCAGACACGAGCCATACAAAGATGCCAGATACGAGCCAGACACTAGACAACAGACAAGAGCCAGACAAAGATGCCAGTCACAAGCCAGACACAAGCCAAACACCAAACACGAGCCAGACAGAGATGCCAGATACGAGCCAGACACAAGCCAGACAAAAGACAAGAGCCAGACAAAGATGCCAGACACAAGCCAGACACGAGCCAGACACAGATGCCAGCAAAGATGCCAGATACGAGCCAGACACAAGACAAGAGCCAGACACTAGCCAGACACAGATGCCAGACACGAGCCAGACACCACACACAAGCCAGAATCCAGACACAAGCGTGAAAACAGCCACGAGCCAGAAAACAGCCATTAGCCAGACACAGATGCCAGACACGAGCCAGACACCAGACAAGAGCCAGACACAGACAACAGACACGAGCCAGACACAGATGCCAGAAAAGATGCCAGATATGAGCCAGACACAAGACAAGAGCCAGACACTAGCCAGACACAGATGCCAGACACAAGCCAGAATCCAGACACAAGCCAGAAAACAGACAAAGATGCCAGACACGAGCCAGACACAGATGCCAGAGACGAGCCAGACACCAGACACGAGCCAGACACAGATGCCAGACACGAGGCAGAAAACAGACACAAGCCAGAAAACAGACAAAGATGCCAGACACGAGCCAGACACAGATGCCAGAGATGAGCCAGACACCAAAAACGAGCCAGACAACAGACATGAGCCAGACACAGATGCCAGCAAAGATGCCAGATATGAGCCAGACACAAGACAAGAGCCAGACACTAGCCAGACACAGATGCCAGACACAAGCCAGAATCCAGACACAAGCCAGAAAACAGACAAAGATGCCAGACACGAGCCAGACACAGATGCCAGAGACGAGCCAGACACCAGACACGAGCCAGACACAGATGCCAGACACGAGCCAGATACCAGACACGAGCCAGAAAGCAACCCCGAGCCGGGCACGAGCCATACAAAGATGCCAGATACGAGCCAGACACTAGACAACAGACAAGAGCCAGACAAAGATGCCAGACACAAGCCAGACACAAGCCAAACACCAAACACGAGCCAGACACAGATGCCAGCAAAGATGCCAGATACGAGCCAGATACCAGATAAGAGCCAGACACAGATGCCAGACACGAGCCAGACAACAGACAAGAGGCAGACAAAGACACAAGACAAGAGCCAGACACTAGCCAGACACAGATGCAAGACACAAGCCAGAATCCAGACACAAGCCAGAAAACAGACAAAGATGCCAGACACGAGCCAGACACAGATGCCAGAGACGAGCCAGACACCAGACACGAGCCAGACACAGATGCCAGACACGAGCCAGAAAACAGACACAAGCTTGACACGAGCCAGACACAGATGCCAGACACGAGCCAGATACCAGACACGAGCCAGAAAGCAGCCCCGAGCCGGGCACGAGCCATACAAAGATGCCAGATACGAGCCAGATACCAGATAAGAGCCAGACACAGATGCCAGACACGAGCCAGACACAAGCCAAACACCAGACACGAGCCAGACACAGATGCCAGCAAAGATGCCAGATACGAGCCAGACACAAGACAAGAGCCAGACACTAGCCAGACGCAGATGCCAGACACAAGTCAGACACCACACACGAGCCAGAATCCAGACACAAGCCAGAAAGCAGCCCCGAGCCAGACACGAGCCATACAAAGATGCCAGATACGAGCCAGACACTAGACAACAGACAAGAGCCAGACAAAGATGCCAGTCACAAGCCAGACACAAGCCAAACACCAAACACGAGCCAGACAGAGATGCCAGATACGAGCCAGACACAAGCCAGACAAAAGACAAGAGCCAGACAAAGATGCCAGACACAAGCCAGACACGAGCCAGACACAGATGCCAGCAAAGATGCCAGATACGAGCCAGACACAAGACAAGAGCCAGACACTAGCCAGACACAGATGCCAGACACGAGCCAGACACCACACACAAGCCAGAATCCAGACACAAGCGTGAAAACAGCCACGAGCCAGAAAACAGCCATTAGCCAGACACAGATGCCAGACACGAGCCAGACACCAGACAAGAGCCAGACACAGACAACAGACACGAGCCAGACACAGATGACAGAGATGAGCCAGACACCAAAAACGAGCCAGACAACAGACATGAGCCAGACACAGATGCCAGCAAAGATGCCAGATATGAGCCAGACACAAGACAAGAGCCAGACACTAGCCAGACACAGATGCCAGACACGAGCCAGACACAGATGCCAGACACGAGCCAGACACAGATGCCAGAGACGAGCCAGACACCAGACACGAGCCAGACACAGATGCCAGACACGAGCCAGAAAACAGACACAAGCCTGACACGAGCCAGACACAGATGCCAGACACGAGCCAGATACCAGACACGAGCCAGAAAGCAGCCCCGAGCCGGGCACGAGCCATACAAAGATGCCAGATACGAGCCAGACAACAGACAAGAGGCAGACAAAGATGCCAGACACGAACCAGACACAAGCCAAACACCAGACACGAGCCAGACACAGATGCCAGCAAAGATGCCAGATACGAGCCAGACACAAGACAAGAGCCAGACACTAGTCAGACACCACACACGAGCCAGAATCCAGACACAAGCCAGAAAACAGCCACGAGCCAGACACAAGCCATACGAAGATGCCAGACACGAGCCAGAAAACAGCCCCGAGCCGGGCACGAGCCATACAAAGATGCCAGATACGAGCCAGATACCAGACAAGAGCCAGACATAGACAACAGACACGAGCCAGACACAGATGACAGAGACGAGCTAGACACCAAAAACCAGCCAGACACAGATGCCAGACACGAGCCAGACACAAGCCAAACACCAGACACGAGCCAGACACAGATGCCAGCAAAGATGCCAGATACGAGCCAGACACAAGACAAGAGCAAGACACTAGCCAGACACAGATGCCAGACACGAGCCAGACACCACACGCAAGCCAGAATCCAGACACAAGCCAGAAAACAGCCACAAGCCAAAAAGCAGCCATGAGCCAGACACAGATGCCAGACACGAGCCAGACACCAGACAAGAGCCAGACACAAGCCAGAAAACAGCCACGAGCTAGAAAACAGCCATTAGCCAGACACAGATGCCAGACACGAGCCAGACACCAGACAAGAGCCAGACACAAGCCAGAAAACAGCCACGAGCTAGAAAACAGCCATTAGCCAGACACAGATGCCAGACACGAGCCAGACACCAGACACCAGACAAGAGCCAGAAAACAGATACGAGCCAGACACAAGACAAGAGCCAGACACTAGCCAGACACAGATGCCAGACACAAGTCAGACACCACACACGAGCCAGAATCCAGACACAAGCCAGAAAACAGCCACGAGCCAGACACGAGCCATACAAAGATGCCAGATACGAGCCAGATACCAGACAAGAGCCAGACATAGACAACAGACACGAGCCAGACACAGATGACAGAGACGAGCTAGACACCAAAAACCAGCCAGACACAGATGCCAGACACGAGCCAGACACAAGCCAAACACCAGACACAGATGCCAGCAAAGATGCCAGATACGAGCCAGACACAAGACAAGAGCAAGACACTAGCCAGACACAGATGCCACACAAGAGCCAGACACCACACACAAGCCAGAATCCAGACACAAGCCAGAAAACAGCCACGAGCCAGACAACAGCCATTAGCCAGACACAGATGCCGGACACAAGCCAGAAACCAGACACCAGACAAGAGCCAGATGCCAGACAAAAGCCAGAAAACAGACAAAGATGCCATACACCAAAAATGAGCCAGACATGAGCCAGACAACAGACAAGAACCAGACAAAGATGCCAGACACAAGCCAGACACCAGACACAAGCCAGACACAGATGCCAGCAAAGATGCCAGATACGAGCCAGACACAAGACAAGAGCCAGACACTAGCCAGACACAGATGCCAGACACAAGCCAGAATCCAGACACAAGCCAGAAAACAGCCACGAGCCAAAAAGCAGCCATGAGCCAGACACAGATGCCAGACACGAGCCAGACACCAGACAAGAGCCAGACACAAGCCAGAAAACAGCCACGAGCTAGAAAACAGCCATTAGCCAGACACAGATGCCAGACACGAGCCAGACACCAGACAAGAGCCAGACACAAGCCAGAAAACAGCCACGAGCTAGAAAACAGCCATTAGCCAGACACAGATGCCAGACACGAGCCAGACACCAGACACCAGACAAGAGCCAGAAAACAGCCACGAGCCAGACACGAGCCATACAAAGATGCCAGATACGGGCCAGACACCAGACAAGAGCCAGACACAGACAACAGAGACAAGCCAGACACAGATGACAGAGATGAGCCAGACACCAAAAATGAGCCAGACACAAGCCAGACAAGAACCAGACAAAGATGCCAGACACAAGCCAGACACAGATGCCAGCAAAGACGCCAGATACGAGCCAGACACAAGACAAGAGCCAGACAGTAGCCAGACACAGATGACAGACACAAGCCAGAATCCAGACACAAGCCAGAAAACAGCCATGAGCCAGACACAGATGCCAGACACGAGCCAGACACCAGACACCAGACAAGAGCCAGACACAAGCCAGAAAACAGCCATTAGCCAGACACAGATGCCGGACACAAGCCAGAAACCAGACACCAGACAAGAGCCAGATACCAGACAAAAGCCAGAAAACAGACAAAGATGTCATACACAAGCCAGACATAGACACCGGACACGAGCCAGAAAACAGCCACGAGCCAGACACGAGCCATACAAAGATGCCAGATACGAGCCAGACACAAGCCAAACACCAGACACGAGCCAGACACAGATGCCAGCAAAGATGCCAGACACGAGACAAGATCCAGACACTAGCCAGACACAGATACCAGACACGAGACAAGAGCCAGACACTAGCCAGACACAGATGCCAGACACGAGCCAGACACCACACACGAGCCAGACACGAGCCATACAAAGATGCCAGATATGAGCCAGACACCAGACAAGAGCCGGACAACAGACAAGACCCAGACAAAGATGCCAGACACAAGCCAGACACAAGCCAGACACAAGCCAAACACCAGACACGAGCCAGACACAGATGACAGCAAAGATGCCAGATACGAGCCAGACACAAGACAAGAGCCAGACACTAGCCAGACACAGATGCCAGACACAAGCCAGAATCCAGACACAAGCCAGAAAACAGCCATGAGCCAGACACAGATGCCAGACACCAGACAAGAGCCAGACGCCAGACACAAGCCAGAGAACAGACAAAGATGCCAAACACGAGCAAGACATAGACACCAGACACGAGCCAGAAAACAGACACGAGCCAGACACCAGCCATACAAAGATGCCAGATACGAGCCAGACACCAGACAAGAGCCAGACACAGATGCCAGACACTAGCCAGACACAGATGCCAGCAAAGATGCCAGATACGAGCCAGACAACAGACAAGATCCAGACAAAGATGCCAGACACTAGCCAGACACAGATGCCAGCAAAGATGCCAGATACGAGCCAGACACAAGACAAGAGCCAGACACTAGCCAGACACAGATGCCAGACACAAGCCAAAAAACAAACACAAGCCTGACACAAGCCATACAAAGATGCCAGACACCAGACAAGAGCCAGACATAGACACCAGACACGAGCCAGAAAACAGACACGAGCCAGACACGAGCCATACAAAGATGCCAGACACCAGACAAGAGCCAGACACAGACAACAGACACGAGCCAGACACAGATGACAGAGATGAGCCAGACACCAAAAACGAGCCAGACATGGATGGCAGACACAAGCCAGACAACAGACAAGAGCCAGACAAAGATGCCAGACACGAGCCAGACACCAGACACAAGACAAACACAGATGCCAGACCCGAGCCAGACACCAGACAAGAGCCAGCCATAGACAACAGACACGAGCCAGACACCAGACACGAGCCAGACACAGATGCCAGACACGAGCCATAAAACAGACAAAAGCCTGACATGAGCTATACAAAGATGCCAGATACGAGCCAGACACCAGACAAGGGCCAGACATAGACACCAGACACGAGCCATAAAACAGCCACGAGCCAGACACGAGCTATACAAAGAGGCCAGATACGATCCAGACACCAGACAAGAGCCAGACACGAGCCACACAAAGATGCCAGACACGAGCCAGAAAACAGACACAAGCCTGACACGAGCCATACAAAGATACCAGATACAAGACAGACAAGAGCCAGACAACAGACACAAGCCAGACACCAGACACAAGCCAAACACAGACGTCAGAAGTCTGACGCAACAGACATCTGTGGTGTCACAACAGACAAGAGGCAGACACAAATGCCAGACACGAAACAGATACGGACACCAGACCGAAACCTGATATAAAAAACGAGCCAGACACCAGACATGAGCCAGAAAGCAGCCCCGAGCCAGACACGAGCCATACAAAGATGCCAGATACGAGCCAGACACTAGACAACAGACAAGAGCCGGACAAAGATGCCAGACACAAGCCAGACACAAGCCAAACACCAAACACGAGCCAGACACAGATGCCAGCAAAGATGCCAGATACGAGCCAGACTCAAGACAAGAGCCAGACAAAGATGCCAGACACAAGCCAAACACCAAACACGAGCCAGACAGAGATGCCAGCAAAGATGCCAGATACGAGCCAGACACAAGACAAGAGCCAGACACAAGTTAGACAAAAGACAAGAGCCAGACAAAGATGCCAGACACAAGCCAGACACGAGCCAGACACAGATGCCAGCAAAGATGCCAGATACGAGCCAGACACAAGACAAGAGCCAGACACTAGCCAGACACAGATGCCAGACACGAGCCAGACACCACACACAAGCCAGAATCCTGACACAAGCGAGAAAACAGCCACGAGCCAGAAAACAGCCATTAGCCAGACACAGATGCCAGACACGAGCCAGACACAAGCCAGACACCAGACAAGAGCCAGACACAGATAACAGACACGAGCCAGACACAGATGACAGAGATGAGCCAGACACCAAAAACGAGCCAGACAACAGACATGAGCCAGACACAGATGCCAGCAAAGATGCCAGATACGAGCCAGACACAAGACAAGAGCCAGACACTAGCCAGATACAGATGCCAGACACGAGCCAGAATCCAGACACAAGCCAGAAAACAGACAAAGATGCCAGACACGAGCCAGACACAGATGCCAGAGACGAGCCAGACACCAGACACGAGCCAGACACAGATGCCAGACACGAGCCAGAAAACAGACACAAGCCTGACACGAGCCAGACACAGATGCCAGACACGAGCCAGATACCAGACACGAGCCAGAAAGCAGCCCCGAGCCGGGCACGAGCCATACAAAGATGCCAGATACGAGCCAGATACCAGATAAGAGCCAGACACAGATGCCAGACACGAGCCAGACAACAGACAAGAGGCAGACAAAGATGCCAGACACGAACCAGACACAAGCCAAACACCAGACACGAGCCAGACACAGATGCCAGCAAAGATGCCAGATACGAGCCAGACACAAGACAAGAGCCAGACACAAGCCAGACAAAAGACAAGAGCCAGACAAAGATGCCAGACACAAGCCAGACACGAGCCAGACACAGATGCCAGCAAAGATGCCAGATACGAGCCAGACACAAGACAAGAGCCAGACACTAGCCAGACACAGATGCCAGACACGAGCCAGTCACCACACACAAGCCAGAATCCAGACACAAGCGAGAAAACAGCCACGAGCCAGAAAACAGCCATTAGCCAGACACAGATGCCAGACACGAGCCAGACACCAGACAAGAGCCAGACACAGACAACAGACACGAGCCAGACACAGATGACAGAGATGAGCCAGACACCAAAAACGAGCCAGACAACAGACATGAGCCAGACACAAGCCAGACAAAAGACAAGAGCCAGACAAAGATGCCAGACACAAGCCAGACACGAGCCAGACACAGATGCCAGCAAAGATGCCAGATATGAGCCAGACACAAGACAAGAGCCAGACACTAGCCAGACACAGATGCCAGACACGAGCCAGAATCCAGACACAAGCCAGAAAACAGACAAAGATGCCAGACACTAGCCAGACACAGATGCCAGACACGAGCCAGAATCCAGACACAAGCCAGAAAACAGACAAAGATGCCAGACACGAGCCAGACACAGATGCCAGAGACGAGCCAGACACCAGACACAGATGCCAGACACGAGCCAGAAAACAGACACAAGCCTGACACGAGCCAGACACAGATGCCAGACACGAGCCAGATACCAGACACGAACCAGAAAGCAGCCCCGAGCCGGGCACGAGCCATACAAAGATGCCAGATACGAGCCAGATACCAGATAAGAGCCAGACACAGATGCCAGACACGAGCCAGACAACAGACAAGAGGCAGACAAAGATGCCAGACACGAACCAGACACAAGCCAAACACCAGACACGAGCCAGACACAGATGCCAGCAAAGATGCCAGATACGAGCCAGACACAAGACAAGAGCCAGACACTAGCCAGACACAGATGCCAGACACAAGTCAGACACCACACACGAGCCAGAATCCAGACACAAGCCAGAAAACAGCCACGAGCCAGACACGAGCCATACAAAGATGCCAGACACGAGCCAGATACCAGACACGAGCCAGAAAACAGCCCCGAGCCGGGCACGAGCCATACAAAGATGCCAGATACGAGCCAGATACCAGACAAGAGCCAGACATAGACAACAGACACAAGCCAGACACAGATGACAGAGACGAGCTAGACACCAAAAACCAGCCAGACACAGATGCCAGACACGAGCCAGACACAAGCCAAACACCAGACACAGATGCCAGCAAAGATGCCAGATACGAGCCAGACACAAGACAAGAGCAAGACACTAGCCAGACACAGATGCCAGACACGAGCCAGACACCACACACAAGCCAGAATCCAGACACAAGCCAGAAAACAGCCATTAGCAAGACACAGATGCTGGACACAAGCCAGAAACCAGACACCAGACAAGAGCCAGATGCCAGACAAAAGCCAGAAAACAGACAAAGATGCCATACACCAAAAATGAGCCAGACACGAGCCAGACAACAGACAAGAACCAGACAAAGATGCCAGACACCAGACACAAGCCAGACACAGATGCCAGCAAAGATGCCAGATACGAGCCAGACACAAGACAAGAGCCAGACACTAGCCAGACACAGATGCCAGACACAAGCCAGAATCCAGACACAAGCCAGAAAACAGCCACGAGCCAAAAAGCAGCCATGAGCCAGACACAGATGCCAGACACGAGCCAGACACCAGACAAGAGCCAGACACAAGCCAGAAAACAGCCAAGAGCTAGAAAACAGCCATTAGCCAGACACAGATGCCAGACAAGAGCCAGACACCAGACAAGAGCCAGACAACAGACATGAGCCAGACACAGATGCCAGCAAAGATGCCAGATATGAGCCAGACACAAGACAAGAGCCAGACACTAGCCAGACACAGATGCCAGACACGAGCCAGAATCCAGACACAAGCCAGAAAACAGACAAAGATGCCAGACACGAGCCAGACACAGATGCCAGAGACGAGCCAGACACCAGACACGAGCCAGACACAGATGCCAGACACGAGCCAGAAAACAGACACAAGCCTGACACGAGCCAGACACAGATGCCAGACACGAGCCAGATACCAGACACGAGCCAGAAAGCAGCCCCGAGCCGGGCACGAGCCATACAAAGATGCCAGATACGAGCCAGATACCAGATAAGAGCCAGACACAGATGCCAGACACGAGCCAGACAACAGACAAGAGGCAGACAAAGATGCCAGACACGAACCAGACACAAGCCAAACACCAGACACGAGCCAGACACAGATGCCAGCAAAGATGCCAGATACGAGCCAGACACAAGACAAGAGCCAGACACTAGCCAGACACAGATGCCAGACACAAGTCAGACACCACACACGAGCCAGAATCCAGACACAAGCCAGAAAACAGCCACGAGCCAGACACGAGCCATACAAAGATGCCAGACACGAGCCAGATACCAGACACGAGCCAGAAAACAGCCTTGAGCCGGGCACGAGCCATACAAAGATGCCAGATACGAGCCAGATACCAGATAAGAGCCAGACACAGATGCCAGACACGAGCCAGACAACAGACAAGAGGCAGACAAAGATGCCAGACACGAACCAGACACAAGCCAAACACCAGACACGAGCCAGACACAGATGCCAGCAAAGATGCCAGATACGAGCCAGACACAAGACAAGAGCCAGACACTAGCCAGACACAGATGCCAGACACAAGTCAGACACCACACACAAGCCAGAATCCAGACACAAGCCAGAAAACAGCCACGAGCCAGACACGAGCCATACAAAGATGCCAGATACGAGCCAGACACAAGCCAAACACCAGAGACAAGCCAGACACAGATGCCAGCAAAGATGCCAGACACGAGACAAGATCCAGACACTAGCCAGACACAGATGCCAGACACGAGACAAGAGCCAGACACTAGCCAGACACAGATGCCAGACACGAGCCAGACACCACACACGAGCAAGACACGAGCCATACAAAGATGCCAGATATGAGCCAGACACCAGACAAGAGCCAGACAACAGACAAGACCCAGACAAAGATGCCAGACACAAGCCAGACACAAGCCAAACACCAGACACGAGCCAGACACGAGCCACACAAAGATGCCAGATACGAGCCAGACACAAGACAAGAGCCAGACACTAGCCAGACACAGATGCCAGACACGAGCCAGACACCACACACAAGCCAGAATCCAGACACAAGCCAGACACCAGACACAAGCCAAACACAGACGTCAGAAGTCTGACGCAACAGACATCTGTGGTGTCACAACAGACAAGAGGCAGACACAAATGCCAGACACGAAACAGATACAGACACCAGACCGAAACCTGATATAAAAAACGAGCCAGACACCACACATGAGTCAGAAAGCAGCCCCGAGCCAGACACGAGCCATACAAAGATGCCAGATACGAGCCAGACACTAGACAACAGACAAGAGCCAGACAAAGATGCCAGACACAAGCCAGACACAAGCCAAACACCAAACACGAGCCAGACACAGATGCCAGCAAAGATGCCAGATACGAGCCAGACACAAGACAAGAGCCAGACAAAGATGCCAGACACAAGCCAAACAACAAACACGAGCCAGACAGAGATGCCAGCAAAGATGCCAGATACGAGCCAGACACAAGACAAGAGCCAGACACTAGCCAGACACTAGCCAGACACAGATGCCAGAGATGAGCCAGACACCAAAAACGAGCCAGACAACAGACATGAGCCAGACACAGATGCCAGCAAAGATGCCAGATATGAGCCAGACACAAGACAAGAGCCAGACACTAGCCAGACACAGATGCCAGACACGAGCCAGAATCCAGACACAAGCCAGAAAACAGACAAAGATGCCAGACATGAGCCAGACACAGATGCCAGAGACGAGCCAGACACCAGACACGAGCCAGACACAGATGCCAGACACGAGCCGGACAACAGACAAGAACCAGACAAAGATGCCAGACACAAGCCAGACACCAGACACAAGCCAGACACAGATGCCAGCAAAGATGCCAGATACGAGCCAGACACAAGACAAGAGCCAGACACTAGCCAGACACAGAAGCCAGACACAAGCCAGACACAGATGCCAGCAAAGATGCCAGATACGAGCCAGACACAAGACAAGAGCCAGACACTAGCCAGACACAGAAGCCAGACACAAGCCAGAATCCAGACACAAGCCAGAAAACAGCCACTAGCCAAAAAGCAGCCATGAGCCAGACACAGATGCCAGACACGAGCCAGACACCAGACAAGAGCCAGACACAAGCCAGAAAACAGCCACGAGCTAGAAAACAGCCATTAGCCAGACACAGATGCCAGACACGAGCCAGACACCAGACAAGAGCCAGACAACAGACATGAGCCAGACACAGATGCCAGCAAAGATGCCAGATATGAGCCAGACACAAGACAAGAGCCAGACACTAGCCAGACACAGATGCCAGAGACGAGCCAGACAACAGACACGAGCCAGACACAGATGCCAGACACGAGCCAGAAAACAGACACAAGCCTGACACGAGCCAGACACAGATGCCAGACACGAGCCAGATACCAGACACAAGCCAGAAAGCAGCCCCGAGCCAGGCACGAGCCATACAAAGATGCCAGATACGAGCCAGATACCAGATAAGAGCCAGACACAGATGCCAGACACGAGCCAGACAACAGACAAGAGGCAGACAAAGATGCCAGACACGAACCAGAAACAAGCAAAACACCAGACACGAGCCAGACACAGATGCCAGCAAAGATGCCAGATACGAGCCAGACACAAGACAAGAGCCAGACACTAGCCAGACACAGATGCCAGACACAAGTCAGACACCACACACGAGCCAGAATCCAGACACTAGCCAGAAAACAGCCACGAGCCAGACAGGAGCCATACAAAGATGCCAGACACGAGCCAGACACAAGACAAGAGCCAGACACTAGCCAGACACAGATGCCAGACACAGATGCCAGACACGAGCCAGACACCAGACAAGAGCCAGACACAAGCCAGAAAACAGCCACGAGCTAGAAAACAGCCATTAGCCAGACACAGATGCCAGACACGAGCCAGACACCAGACAAGAGCCAGACACAAGCCAGAAAACAGCCACGAGCTAGAAAACAGCCATTAGCCAGACACAGATGCCAGACACGAGCCAGACACCAGACACCAGACAAGAGCCAGAAAACAGCCACGAGCCAGACACGAGCCATACAAAGATGCCAGATACGGGCCAGACACCAGACAAGAGCCAGACACATACAACAGAGACAAGCCAGACACAGATGACAGAGATGAGCCAGACACCAAAAATGAGCCAGACACAAGCCAGACAAGAACCAGACAAAGATGCCAGACACAAGCCAGACACAGATGCCAGCAAAGATGCCAGATACGAGCCAGACACAAGACAAGAGCCAGACACTAGCCAGACACAGATGCCAGACACAAGCCAGAATCCAGACACAAGCCAGAAAACAGCCATGAGCCAGACACAGATGCCAGACACGAGCCAGACACCAGACACCAGACAAGAGCCAGCTACCAGACAAAAGCCAGAAAACAGACAAAGATGCCATACACAAGCCAGACATAGACACCGGACACGAGCCAGAAAACAGCCACGAGCCAGACACGAGCCATACAAAGATGCCAGATACGAGCCAGACACAAGCCAAACACCAGACACGAGCCAGACACAGATGCCAGCAAATATGCCAGACACGAGACAAGATCCAGACACTAGCCAGACACAGATGCCAGACACGAGACAAGAGCCAGACACTAGCCAGACACAGATGCCAGACACGAGCCAGACACCACACACGAGCCAGACACGAGCCATAAAAAGATGCCAGATATGAGCCAGACACCAGACAAGAGCCAGACAACAGACAAGACCCAGACAAAGATGCCAGACACAAGCCAGACACAAGCCAGACACAAGCCAAACACCAGACACGAGCCAGACACAGATGACAGCAAAGATGCCAGATACGAGCCAGACACAAGACAAGAGCCAGACACTAGCCAGACACAGATGCCAGACACAAGCCAGAATCCAGACACAAGCCAGAAAACAGCCATGAGCCAGACACAGATGCCAGACACCAGACAAGAGCCAGACGCCAGACACAAGCCAGAAAACAGACAAAGATGCCAAACACGAGCAAGACATAGACACCAGACACGAGCCAGAAAACAGACATGAGCCAGACACCAGCCATACAAAGATGCCAGACACAAGCCAGACACCAGACACAAGCCAGACACAGATGCCAGCAAAGATGCCAGATACGAGCCAGACACAAGACAAGAGCCAGACACTAGCCAGACACTAGCCAGACACAGATGCCAGACACAAGCCAGAATCCAGACACAAGTCAGAAAACAGCCACGAGCCAAAAAGCAGCCATGAGCCAGACACAGATGCCAAACACGAGCCAGACACCAGACAAGAGCCAGACACAAGCCAGAAAACAGCCACGAGCTAGAAAACAGCCATTAGCCAGACACAGATGCCAGACACGAGCCAGACACCGGACAAGAGCCAGACACAAGCCAAAAAACAAACACAAGCCTGACACAAGCCATACAAAGATGCCAGACATCAGACACGAGCCAGAAAACAGACACGAGCCAGACACGAGCCATACAAAGATGCCAGACACCAGACAAGAGCCAGACACAGACAACAGACACGAGCCAGACACAGATGACAGAGATGAGCCAGACACCAAAAACGAGCCAGACATGGATGGCAGACACAAGCCAGACAACAGACACAAGCCAAACACAGATGCCAGACCCGAGCCAGACACCAGACAAGAGCCAGCCATAGACAACAGACACGAACCAGACACCAGACACGAGCCAGACACAGATGCCAGACACGAGCCATAAAACAGACACAAGCCAGACACCAGACACGAGCCAGAAAACAGACACAAGCCTGACACGAGCCATACAGAGATGCCAGTTACGATCCAGACACCAGACAAGAGCCAGACACGAGCCATACAAAGATGCCAGACACGAGCCAGAAAACAGACACAAGCCAGACACCAGACACGAGCCAGAAAACAGACACAAGCCTGACACGAGCCATACAAAGATACCAGACACAGATGCCAGACACAAGTCAGACACCACACACGAGCCAGAATCCAGACACTAGCCAGAAAACAGCCACGAGCCAGACAGGAGCCATACAAAGATGCCAGACACGAGCCAGATACCAGACACGAACCAGAAAACAGCCCCGAGCCGGGCACGAGCCATACAAAGATGCCAGATACGAGCCAGATACCAGACAAGAGCCAGACATAGACAACAGACACGAGCCAGACACAGATGACAGAGACGAGCTAGACACCAAAAACCAGCCAGACACAGATGCCAGACACGAGCCAGACACAGATGCCAGCAAAGATGCCAGATACGAGCCAGACACAAGACAAGAGCAAGACACTAGCCAGACACAGATGCCAGACACGAGCCAGAAAACAGCCACGAGCCAGAAAACAGCCATTAGCCAGACACAGATGCCGGACACAAGCCAGAAACCAGACACCAGACAAGAGCCAGATGCCAGACAAAAGCCAGAAAACAGACAAAGATGCCATACACCAAAAATGAGCCAGACACGAGCCAGACAACAGACAAGAACCAGACAAAGATGCCAGACACAAGCCAGACACCAGACACAAGCCAGACACAGATGCCAGCAAAGATGCCAGATACGAGCCAGACACAAGACAAGAGCCAGACACTAGCCAGACACAGATGCCAGACACAAGCCAGAATCCAGACACAAGCCAGAAAACAGCCACGAGCCAAAAAGCAGCCATGAGCCAGACACAGATGCCAGACACGAGCCAGACACCAGACAAGAGCCAGACACAAGCCAGAAAACAGCCACGAGCTAGAAAACAGCCATTAGCCAGACACCAGACACCAGACAAGAGCCAGAAAACAGCCACGAGCCAGACACGAGCCATACAAAGATGCCAGATACGGGCAAGACACCAGACAAGAGCCAGACACAGACAACAGAGACAAGCCAGACACAGATGACAGAGATGAGCCAGACACCAAAAATGAGCCAGACACAAGCCAGACAAGAACCAGACAAAGATGCCAGACACAAGCCAGACACAGATGCCAGCAAAGATGCCAGATACGAGCCAGACACAAGACAAGAGCCAGACACTAGCCAGACACAGATGCCAGACACAAGCCAGAATCCAGACACAAGCCTGAAAACAGCCATGAGCCAGACACAGATGCCAGACACGAGCCAGACACAGATGCCAGACACGAGCCAGACACCAGACACCAGACAAGAGCCAGCTACCAGACAAAAGCCAGAAAACAGACAAAGATGCCATACACAAGCCAGACATAGACACCGGACACGAGCCAGAAAACAGCCACGAGCCAGACACGAGCCATACAAAGATGCCAGATACGAGCCAGACACAAGCCAAACACCAGACACGAGCCAGACACAGATGCCAGCAAAGATGCCAGACACGAGACAAGATCCAGACACTAGCCAGACACAGATGCCAGACACGAGACAAGAGCCAGACACTAGCCAGACACAGATGCCAGACACGAGCCAGACACCACACAAGAGCCAGACACGAGCCATACAAAGATGCCAGATATGAGCCAGACACCAGACAAGAGCCAGACAACAGACAAGACCCAGACAAAGATGCCAGACACAAGCCAGACACAAGCCAGACACAAGCCAAACACCAGACACGAGCCAGACACAGATGACAGCAAAGATGCCAGATACGAGCCAGACACAAGACAAGAGCCAGACACTAGCCAGACACAGATGCCAGACACAAGCCAGAATCCAGACACAAGCCAGAAAACAGCCATGAGCCAGACACAGATGCCAGACACCAGACAAGAGCCAGACGCCAGACACAAGCCAGAAAACAGACACGAGCCAGACACCAGCCATACAAAGATGCCAGACACAAGCCAGACACCAGACACAAGCCAGACACAGATGCCAGCAAAGATGCCAGATACGAGCCAGACACAAGACAAGAGCCAGACACTAGCCAGACACAGATGCCAGACACAAGCCAGAATCCAGACACAAGTCAGAAAACAGCCACGAGCCAAAAAGCAGCCATGAGCCAGACACAGATGCCAGACACGAGCCAGACACCAGACAAGAGCCAGACACAAGCCAGAAAACAGCCACGAGCTAGAAAACAGCCATTAGCCAGACACAGATGCCAGACACGAGCCAGACACCGGACAAGAGCCAGACACAAGCCAAAAAACAAACACAAGCCTGACACAAGCCATACAAAGATGCCAGACACGAGCCAGAAAACAGACACGAGCCAGACACGAGCCATACAAAGATGCCAGACACCAGACACGAGCCAGAAAACAGACACGAGCCAGACACGAGCCAGACACAGATGCCAGACACGAGCCATAAAACAGACACAAGCCTGACACGAGCTATACAAAGATGCCAGATACGATCCAGACACCAGACAAGAGCCAGACACGAGCCATACAAAGATGCCAGACACGAGCCAGAAAACAGACTCAAGCCTGACACGAGCCATACAAAGATACCAGATACAAGACAGACAAGAGCCAGACAACAGACACAAGCCAGACACCAGACTCGAGCCAGAAAACAGACACAAGCCTGACACGAGCCATACAAAGATACCGGACACAGATGCCAGACACGAGCCAGACACCACACACGAGCCAGACACGAGCCATACAAAGATGCCAGATATGAGCCAGACACCAGACAAGAGCCAGACAACAGACAAGACCCAGACAAAGATGCCAGACATAAGCCAGACACAAGCCAGACACAAGCCAAACACCAGACACGAGCCAGACACAGATGACAGCAAAGATGCCAGATACGAGCCAGACACAAGACAAGAGCCAGACACAGACAACAGAGACAAGCCAGACACAGATGACAGAGATGAGCCAGACACAAGCCATACAAAGATGCCAGACACAGATGCCAGCAAAGATGCCAGATACGAGCCAGACAACAGACAAGAACCAGACAAAGATGCCAGACACTAGCCAGACACAGATGCCAGCAAAGATGCCAGACACGAGCCAGACACAGATGCCAGAGACGAGCCAGACACCAGACACGAGCCAGAAAACAGACACAAGCCTGACACAAGCCATACAAGATGCCAGATACGAGCCAGATACCAGACATGAGCCAGACATAGACAACAGACACGAGCCAGACACAGATGACAGAGACGAGCCAGACACCAAAAACGAGCCAGACACAGATGTCAGACACGAGACAGACAACAGATGCCAGACACGAGCCAGACAACAGATGCCAGACACGAGCCAGACACCAGACACGAGCCAGACACAGATGCCAGACACGAGCCAGACACAGATGCCAGACACAGATGCCAGACACGAGCCAGACACCAGACACGAGCCAGACACAGATGCCAGCAAAGATGCCAGACACGAGCCAGACACCAGACACAAGTTAGAAAAACATGTAGGATTAGGTTCTAATGTAATGTAATGTAATAATATAATATACATTTTTTTTATTTTCTCATCCGCAGATTGCCACCTAACACTTTTTAGAGAGGGTGGAGACCTGTGCCTCCAGTATGTACGATTCCAGCCAACATACTGACACAGCCGCTTTCCCACCTCGCCGTCTACCCCTCTCTATTGGACAATGGAGTTGTTGGGACTCTGGGACAGAGTTTACATGTTCTCCAAAGATGCCAGACACGAGCCAGACACAGATGCCAGACACGAGCCAGACACCAGACACAAGTCAGAAAAACATGTAGGTTTAGGTTTTAATGTAATGTAATGCAATAATATTATTAATATAATATACAATTGTTTTTATTTTCTCGTCCACAGATTGCAAGCTAACATTTTTTAGAGAGGGTGAAGACCTGTGCCTCCAGTATGTATGATTCCCGCCAACATACTGACACAGCCGCTTGCCCACCGTGCCGTCTACCCATCTCTAGTGGAAAATGGAGTTGGCGGAACTCTGGGACGGAGTTTACATGTTCTCCACCGAAAAACATGTAGGATTAGTTTCTAATATAATATACACATTTTTTTATTTTCTCGTCCGCAGATCGCCACCTGACACTTTTTTAGAGAGGGTGTAGACCTGTGCCTCCAGTATGTACGATTCCCGCCAACATAATGACACAGCCGCTTGCCCACCGTGCCGTCTACACCCTCTCTACTGGACAATGGAGTTGGCGGGACTCTGGGACAGAGTTTACATGTTCTCCACCGAAAAACATGTAGGATTAGATTATAATGTAATGTAATAATATTATGAATATAATATACAGGCCACAAATGAATTTTCCTAAATAATACAAAGTTCCTTGATTTTCATCAAGAAATTGTCTCAGAACACAATACTTACAAGTTGCATGACATTTTCATAATCACCTGATGGTTTCAAGACTGTACTGCCTCAAAGTTGCATCTCCATATTTTTATGGTCTTAAACGACGTTTCAGCCTTGGAACAGATCACAAATGAATTTTCCTAAAGAATACAAAGTTCCTTGATTTTATTCAAGAAAGAGTCTCAGAACACAAGACTTACAAGTTGCATGACATTTTCATAAATACCTCATTGTAATATGACTGTACTGCCTCAAAGTTGCATCTCCATAATTGTATGGTCTTAAACGACGTTTCAGCCATGGAACAGGCCAACAATGAATTTTCTTAAATAATACAAAGTTCGTTTATTTTCTTCAAGAAAGAGTCTCAGAACACAAGACTTACAAGTTGCATGACATTTTCATGATCACCTGACGGTTTCATGACTGTACTGCCTCAAAGTTGCATCTCCATATTTTTATGGTCTTAAACGACGTTTCAGCCTTGGAACAGATCACAAATGAATTTTCCTAAAGAATACAAAGTTCCTTGATTTTATTCAAGAAAGAGTCTCAGAACACAGGACTTACAAGTTGCATGACATTTTCATAATCACCTGATGGTTTCAAGACTGTACTGCCTCAAAGTTGCATCTCCATATTTTTATGGTCTTAAACGACGTTTCAGCCTTGGAACAGGCCAACAATGAATTTTCTTAAATAATACAAAGTTCGTTTATTTTCTTCAAGAAAGAGTCTCAGAACACAAGAATTACAAGTTGCATGCCATTTTCATGATCATCTGATGGTTTCATGACTGTACTGCCTCAAAGTTGCATCTCCATATTTTTATGGTCTTAAACGACGTTTCAGCCTTGGAACAGTCCACAAATGAATCTTCTTAAATAATAAAAAGTTCCTTGATTTTATTCAAGAAAGAGTCTCAGAACACAAAACGTAGAAGTTGCATGACATTTTCATGATCACCTGATGGTTTCATGACTGTACTGCATCAAAGTTGCATCTCCATATTTTAATGGTCTTAAACGACGTTTCAGCCTTGGAACAGGCCAAAAATGAATTTTCTTAAATAATACAAAGTTTGTTTATTTCCACCAAGAAAGAGTCTCAGAACACAAGACTTACAAGTTGCATGACATTTTCATGATCACCTGATGGTTTAATGACTGTAGATGCAACTCAAAGTTGCATCTCCATATTTTTATGGTCTTAAACAACGTTTCAGCCTTGGAAAAGGCCAACAATGAATTTTCATAAATAATACAAAGTTCGTTTATTTTCTCCAAGAAAGAGTCTCAGAACACAAAACGTAGTAGTTGCATGACATTTTCATGATCACATGATGGTTAAATGACTGTACTGCCTCAAAGTTGCATCTCCATATTTTTATGGTCTTAAACAACGTTTCAGCCTTGGAAAAGGCCAACAATGAACTTTCATAAATAATACAAAGTTCGTTTATTTTCTCCAAGAAAGAGTCTCAGAACACAAGAATTACAAGTTGCATGCCATGTTCATGATCATCTGATGGTTTCATGACTGTACTGCCTCAAAGTTGCATCTCCATTTTGTTATGGTTTTATAACGTATTTTTACACTTGAAACAGGCCAACAATGAATTTTCTTAAATAATACAAAGTTTGTTTATTTCCACCAAGAAAGTGTCTCAGAACACAAGACTTACAAGTTGCATGACATTTTCATGATCACCTGATGGTTTCATGACTGTACTGCCTCAAAGTTGCATCTCCATTTTGTTATGGTTTTATAACGATTTTTTACACTTGAAACAGGCCAACAATGAATTTTCTTAAATAATACAAAGTTTGTTTATTTTCTTCAAGAAATTGTATCAGAACACAACACTAACAAGTTGCATGACATTTTCATAAATACCTCATTGTAATATGACTGGACTGCCTCAAAGTTGCATCTCCATATTTGTATGGTCTTAAACGACGTTTCAGCCATGGAACAGGCCAACCAACAATGAATTTTCTTAAATAATACAAAGTTCGTTTATTTTCTTCTAGAAAGAGTCTCAGAACACAAGACTTACAAGTTGCATGACATTTTCATGATCACCTGACAGTTTCATGACTGTACTGCCTCAAAGTTGCATCTCCATATTTTTATAGTCTTAAACGACGTTTCAGCCTTGGAACAGATCACAAATGAATTTTCCTAAAGAATACAAAGTTCCTTGATTTTATTCAAGAAAGAGTCTCAGAACACAGGACTTACAAGTTGCATGACATTTTCATAATCACCTGATGGTTTCAAGACTGTACTGCATCAAAGTTGCATCTCCATATTTTTATGGTCTTAAACGACGTTTCAGCATTGGAACAGGCCACAAATGAATTTTCTTAAATAATACAAAGTTTGTTTATTTTCTTCAAGAAATTGTATCAGAACACAACACTTACAATGTGCATGACATTTTCATAAAAACCTCATTGTAATATGACTGTACTGCCTCAAATATGCATCTTTATATTTTTATGGTCTTAAACGACGTTTCAGCCTTGGAACAGGCCAACAATGAATTTTCTTAAATAATACAAAGTTCGTTTATTTTCTTCAAGAAATTGTATCAGAACACACTTACAAGTTGCATGACATTTTCATAAATACCTCATTGTTATATGACTGTACTGTCTCAAAGTTGCATCTCCATATTTTTATGGTCTTAAACGACGTTTCAGCCTTGGAACAAGCCACAAATGAATTTTCTTAAATAATACAAAGTTCCTTGATTTTATTCAAGAAAGTGTCTCAGAACACAAGACTTACAAGTTGCATGACATTTTCAAGATCACCTGACGGTTTCATGACTGTACTGCCTCAAAGTTGCATCTCCATATTTTTATGGTCTTAAACGACGTTTCAGCTTGGAACAGATCACAAATGAATTTTCCTAAAGAATACAAAGTTCCTTGATTTTATTCAAGAAAGAGTCTCAGAACACAAGACTTACAAGTTGCATGACATTTTCATGATCACCTGATGGTTTCATGACTGTACTGCCTCAAAGTTGCATCTCCATATTGTTATGGTCTTAAACAAATTTTTAGACTTGAAACAGGCCAACAATGAATTTTCTTAAATAATACAAAGTTTGTTTATTTTCTTCAAGAAATTGTATCAGAACACAACACTTACAATGTGCATGACATTTTCATAAAAACCTCATGGTAATATGACTGTACTGCCTCAAAGTTGCATCTCCATAATTGTATGGTCTTAAACGACGTTTCAGCCATGGAACAGGCCAACAATGAATTTTCTTAAATAATATAAAGTTCGTTTATTTTCTTCAAGAAAGAGTCTCAGAACACAAGATACAAGTTGCATGACATTTTCATGATCATCTGATGGTTTCATGACTGTACTGCCTCAAAGTTGCATCTCCATTTTGTTATGGTTTTATAACGATTTTTTACACTTGAAACAGGCCAACAATGAATTTTCTTAAATAATACAAAGTTTGTTTATTTTCTTCAAGAAAGTGTATCAGAACACAAGACTTACAAGTTGCATGACATTTTCATTAATACCTCATTGTAATATGACTGTACTGCCTCAAATATGCATCTTTATATTTTTATGGTCTTAAACGACGTTTCAGCCTTGGAACAGGCCAACAATGAATCTTCTTAAATAATACAAAGTTCCTTGATTTTATTCAAGAAAGAGTCTCAGAACACAAAACGTAGTAGTTGCATGACATTTTCATGATCACCTGATGGTTTAATGACTGTACTGCCTCAAAGTTGCATCTCCATATTTTTATGGTCTTAAACAACGTTTCAGCCTTGGAAAAGGCCAACAATGAATTTTCATAAATAATACAAAGTTCGTTTATTTTCTCCAAGAAAGAGTCTCAGAACACAAAACGTAGTAGTTGCATGACATTTTCATGATCACCTGATGGTTTCATGACTGTACTGCCTCAAAGTTGCATCTCCATATTGTTATGGTCTTAAACAAATTTTTAGACTTGAAACAGGCCAACAATGAATTTTCTTAAATAATACAAAGTTTGTTTATTTTCTTCAAGAAATTGTATCAGAACACAACACTAACAAGTTGCATGACATTCTCATAAATACCTCATTGTAATATGACTGGACTGCCTCAAAGTTGCATCTCCATATTTGTATGGTCTTAAACGACGTTTCAGCCATGGAACAGGCCAACCAACAATGAATTTTCTTAAATAATACAAAGTTCGTTTATTTTCTTCTAGAAAGAGTCTCAGAACACAAGACTTACAAGTTGCATGACATTTTCATGATCACCTGACGGTTTCATGACTGTACTGCCTCAAAGTTGCATCTCCATATTTTTATAGTCTTAAACGACGTTTCAGCCTTGGAACAGATCACAAATGAATTTTCCTAAAGAATACAAAGTTCCTTGATTTTATTCAAGAAAGAGTCTCAGAACACAAGACTTACAAGTTGCATGACATTTTCATAATCACCTGATGGTTTCAAGACTGTACTGCCTCAAAGTTGCATCTCCATATTTTTATGGTCTTAAACGACGTTTCAGCCTTGGAACAGATTACAAATGAATTTTCCTAAAGAATACAAAGTACCTTGATTTTATTCAAGAAAGAGTCTCAGAACACAGGACTTACAAGTTGCATGACATTTTCATAATCACCTGATGGTTTCAAGACTGTACTGCATCAAAGTTGCATCTCCATATTTTTATGGTCTTAAACGACGTTTCAGCATTGGAACAGGCCACAAATGAATTTTCTTAAATAATACAAAGTTTGTTTATTTTCTTCAAGAAAATGTATCAGAACACAACACTTACAATGTGCATGACATTTTCATAAAAACCTCATGGTAATATGACTGTACTGCCTCAAAGTTGCATCTCCATAATTGTATGGTCTTAAACGACGTTTCAGCCATGGAACAGGCCAAAAATGAATTTTCTTAAATAATACAAAGTTTGTTTATTTCCACCAAGAAAGAGTCTCAGAACACAAGACTTACAAGTTGCATGACATTTTCATGATCACCTGATGGTTTAATGACTGTACTGCCTCAAAGTTGCATCTCCATATTTTTATGGTCTTAAACAACGTTTCAGCCTTGGAAAAGGCCAACAATGAATTTTCATAAATAATACAAAGTTCGTTTATTTTCTCCAAGAAAGAGTCTCAGAACACAAAACGTAGTAGTTGCATGACATTTTCATGATCACCTGATGGTTTCATGACTGTACTGCCTCAAAGTTGCATCTCCATATTTGTATGGTCTTAAACGACGTTTCAGCCATGGAACAGGCCAACCAACAATGAATTTTCTTAAATAATACAAAGTTCGTTTATTTTCTTCTAGAAAGAGTCTCAGAACACAAGACTTACAAGTTGCATGACATTTTCATGATCACCTGACGGTTTCATGACTGTACTGCCTCAAAGTTGCATCTCCATATTTTTATAGTCTTAAACGACGTTTCAGCCTTGGAACAGATCACAAATGAATTTTCCTAAAGAATACAAAGTTCCTTGATTTTATTCAAGAAAGAGTCTCAGAACACAAGACTTACAAGTTGCATGACATTTTCATAATCACCTGATGGTTTCAAGACTGTATTGCCTCAAAGTTGCATCTCCATATTTTTATGGTCTTAAACGACGTTTCAGCCTTGGAACAGATCACAAATGAATTTTCCTAAAGAATACAAAGTACCTTGATTTTATTCAAGAAAGAGTCTCAGAACACAGGACTTACAAGTTGCATGACATTTTCATAATCACCTGATGGTTTCAAGACTGTACTGCATCAAAGTTGCATCTCCATATTTTTATGGTCTTAAACGACGTTTCAGCATTGGAACAGGCCACAAATGAATTTTCTTAAATAATACAAAGTTTGTTTATTTTCTTCAAGAAATTGTATCAGAACACAACACTTACAATGTGCATGACATTTTCATAAAAACCTCATGGTAATATGACTGTACTGCCTCAAAGTTGCATCTCCATAATTGTATGGTCTTAAACGACGTTTCAGCCTTGGAACAGGCCAACAATGAATTTTCTTAAATAATACAAAGTTTGTTTATTTTCTTCAAGAAATTGTATCAGAACACAACACTTACAATGTGCATGACATTTTCATAAAAACCTCATTGTAATATGACTGTACTGCCTCAAATATGCATCTTTATATTTTTATGGTCTTAAACGACGTTTCAGCCTTGGAACAGGCCAACAATGAATTTTCTTAAATAATACAAAGTTCGTTTATTTTCTTCAAGAAATTGTATTAGAACACACTTACAAGTTGCATGACATTTTCATAAATACCTCATTGTTATATGACTGTACTGCCTCAAAGTTGCATCTCCATATTTTTATGGTCTTAAACGACGTTTCAGCCTTGGAACAAGCCACAAATGAATTTTCTTAAATAATACAAAGTTCCTTGATTTTATTCAAGAAAGTGTCTCAGAACACAAGACTTACAAGTTGCATGACATTTTCAAGATCACCTGACGGTTTCATGACTGTACTGCCTCAAAGTTGCATCTCCATATTGTTATGGTCTTAAACAAATTTTTAGACTTGAAACAGGCCAACAATGAATTTTCTTAAATAATACAAAGTTTGTTTATTTTCTTCAAGAAATTGTATCAGAACACAACACTTACAATGTGCATGACATTTTCATAAAAACCTCATGGTAATATGACTGTACTGCCTCAAAGTTGCATCTCCATAATTGTATGGTCTTAAACGACGTTTCAGCCATGGAACAGGCCAACAATGAATTTTCTTAAATAATACAAAGTTCGTTTATTTTCTTCAAGAAAGAGTCTCAGAACACAAGATACAAGTTGCATGACATTTTCATGATCATCTGATGGTTTCATGACTGTACTGCCTCAAAGTTGCATCTCCATTTTGTTATGGTTTTATAACGATTTTTTACACTTGAAACAGGCCAACAATGAATTTTCTTAAATAATACAAAGTTTGTTTATTTTCTTCAAGAAAGTGTATCAGAACACAAGACTTACAAGTTGCATGACATTTTCATTAATACCTCATTGTAATATGACTGTACTGCCTCAAATATGCATCTTTATATTTTTATGGTCTTAAACGACGTTTCAGCCTTGGAACAGGCCAACAATGAATCTTCTTAAATAATACAAAGTTCCTTGTTTTATTCAAGAAAGAGTCTCAGAACACAAAACGTAGTAGTTGCATGACATTTTCATGATCACATGATGGTTTAATGACTGTACTGCCTCAAAGTTGCATCTCCATATTTTTATGGTCTTAAACAACGTTTCAGCCTTGGAAAAGGCCAACAATGAATTTTCATAAATAATACAAAGTTCGTTTATTTTCTCCAAGAAAGAGTCTCAGAACACAAGAATTACAAGTTGCATGCCATTTTCATGATCATCTGATGGTTTCATGACTGTACTGCCTCAAAGTTGCATCTCCATATTTTTATGGTCTTAAACGACGTTTCAGCCTTGGAACAGATCACAAATGAATTTTCCTAAAGAATACAAAGTTCCTTGATTTTATTCAAGAAAGAGTCTCAGAACACAAGACTTACAAGTTGCATGACATTTTCATGATCATCTGATGGTTTCATGACTGTACTGCCTCAAAGTTGCATCTCCATTTTGTTATGGTTTTATAACGATGTTTTACACTTGAAACAGGCCAACAATGAATTTTCTTAAATAATACAAAGTTTGTTTATTTTCTTCAAGAAAGTGTATCAGAACACAAGACTTACAAGTTGCATGACATTTTCATAAATACCTCATTGTAATATGACTGTACTGCCTCAAATATGCATCTTTATATTTTTATGGTCTTAAACGACTTTTCAGCCTTGGAACAGGCCAACAATGAATTTTCTTAAATAATACAAAGTTCGTTTATTTTCTTCAAGAAAGAGTCTCAGAACACAAGAATTACAAGTTGCATGCCATTTTCATGATCATCTGATGGTTTCATGACTGTACTGCCTCAAAGTTGCATCTCCATATTTTTATGGTCTTAAACGACGTTTCAGCCTTGGAACAGTCCACAAATGAATCTTCTTAAATTATACAAAGTTCCTTGATTTTATTCAAGAAAGAGTCTCAGAACACAAAACGTAGAAGTTGCATGACATTTTCATGATCACCTGATGGTTTCATGACTGTACTGCATCAAAGTTGCATCTCCATATTTTAATGGTCTTAAACGACGTTTCAGCCTTGGAACAGGCCAAAAATGAATTTTCTTAAATAATACAAAGTTTGTTTATTTCCACCAAGAAAGAGTCTCAGAACACAAGACTTACAAGTTGCATGACATTTTCATGATCACCTGATGGTTTAATGACTGTACTGCCTCAAAGTTGCATCTCCATATTTTTATGGTCTTAAACAACGTTTCAGCCTTGGAAAAGGCCAACAATGAATTTTCATAAATAATACAAAGTTCGTTTATTTTCTCCAAGAAAGAGTCTCAGAACACAAAACGTAGTAGTTGCATGACATTTTCATGATCACCTGATGGTTTCATGACTGTACTGCCTCAAAGTTGCATCTCCATATTGTTATGGTCTTAAACAAATTTTTAGACTTGAAACAGGCCAACAATGAATTTTCTTAAATAATACAAAGTTTGTTTATTTTCTTCAAGAAATTGTATCAGAACACAACACTAACAAGTTGCATGACATTTTCATAAATACCTCATTGTAATATGACTGGACTGCCTCAAAGTTGCATCTCCATATTTGTATGGTCTTAAACGACGTTTCAGCCATGGAACAGGCCAACCAACAATGAATTTTCTTAAATAATACAAAGTTCGTTTATTTTCTTCTAGAAAGAGTCTCAGAACACAGGACTTACAAGTTGCATGACATTTTCAAGATCATCTGATGGTTTCATGACTGTACTGCCTCAAAGTTGCATCTCCATATTTTTATGGTCTTAAACGACGTTTCAGCCTTGGAACAAGCCACAAATGAATTTTCTTAAATAATACAAAGTTCCTTGATTTTATTCAAGAAAGTGTCTCAGAACACAAGACTTACAAGTTGCATGACATTTTCAAGATCACCTGACGGTTTCATGACTGTACTGCCTCAAAGTTGCATCTCCATATTTTTATGGTCTTAAACGACGTTTCAGCTTGGAACAGATCACAAATGAATTTTCCTAAAGAATACAAAGTTCCTTGATTTTATTCAAGAAAGAGTCTCAGAACACAAGACTTACAAGTTGCATGACATTTTCATGATCACCTGATGGTTTCATGACTGTACTGCCTCAAAGTTGCATCTCCATATTGTTATGGTCTTAAACAAATTTTTAGACTTGAAACAGGCCAACAATGAATTTTCTTAAATAATACAAAGTTTGTTTATTTTCTTCAAGAAATTGTATCAGAACACAACACTTACAATGTGCATGACATTTTCATAAAAACCTCATGGTAATATGACTGTACTGCCTCAAAGTTGCATCTCCATAATTGTATGGTCTTAAACGACGTTTCAGCCATGGAACAGGCCAACAATGAATTTTCTTAAATAATACAAAGTTCGTTTATTTTCTTCAAGAAAGAGTCTCAGAACACAAGACTTACAAGTTGCATGACATTTTCATGATCATCTGATGGTTTCATGACTGTACTGCCTCAAAGTTGCATCTCCATTTTGTTATGCTTTTATAACGATTTTTTACACTTGAAACAGGCCAACAATGAATTTTCTTAAATAATACAAAGTTTGTTTATTTTCTTCAAGAAAGTGTATCAGAACACAAGACTTACAAGTTGCATGACATTTTTTTAAATACCTCATTGTAATATGACTGTACTGCCTCAAATATGCATCTTTATATTTTTATGGTCTTAAACGACGTTTCAGCCATGGAACAGGCCAACAATACATTTTCTAAAATAATACAAAGTTCGTTTATTTTCTTCAAGAAAGAGTCTCAGAACACAAGAATTACAAGTTGCATGCCATTTTCATGATCATCTGATGGTTTCATGACTGTACTGCCTCAAAGTTGCATCTCCATTTTGTTATGGTTTTATAACGATTTTTTACACTTGAAACAGGCCAACAATGAATTTTCTTAAATAATACAAAGTTTGTTTATTTTCTTCAAGAAATTGTATCAGAACACAACACTTACGAGTTGCATGACATTTTCATGATCACCTGATGGTTTAATGACTGTACTGCCTCAAAGTTGCATCTCCATATTTTTATGGTCTTAAACGACGTTTCAGCCTTGGAACAGTCCACAAATGAATCTTCTTAAATAATACAAAGTTCCTTGATTTTATTCAAGAAAGAGTCTCAGAACACAAAACGTAGAAGTTGCATGACATTTTCATGATCACATGATGGTTTTATGACTGTACTGCATCAAAGTTGCATCTCCATATTTTTATGGTCTTAAACAACGTTTCAGCCTTGGAAAAGGCCAACAATGAATTTTCATAAATAATACAAAGTTCGTTTATTTTCTCCAAGAAAGAGTCTCAGACACAAGAATTACAAGTTGCATGACATTTTCATGATCACCTGATGGTTTCATGACTGTACTGCCTCAAAGTTGCATCTCCATATTGTTATGGTCTTAAACAAATTTTTAGACTTGGAACAGGCCAACAATGAATTTTCTTAAATAATACAAAGTTTGTTTATTTTCTTCAAGAAAGTGTATCAGAACACAAGACTTACAAGTTGCATGACATTTTCATAAATACCTCATTGTAATATGACTGTACTGCCTCAAATATGCATCTTTATATTTTTATGGTCTTAAACGACGTTTCAGCTTTGGAACAGGCCAACAATACATTTTCTAAAATAATACAAAGTTCGTTTATTTTCTTCAAGAAAGAGTCTCAGAACACAAGAATTACAAGTTGCATGCCATTTTCATGATCATCTGATGGTTTCATGACTGTACTGCCTCAAAGTTGCATCTCCATTTTGTTATGGTTTTATAACGATTTTTTACACTTGAAACAGGCCAACAATGAATTTTCTTAAATAATACAAAGTTTGTTTATTTTCTTCAAGAAATTGTATCAGAACACACTTACAAGTTGCATGACATTTTCATAAATACCTCATGGTAATATGACTGTACTGCCTCAAAGTTGCATCTCCATATTTTTATGGTCTTAAACGACGTTTCAGCCTTGGAACAGGCCACAAATGAATTTTCTTAAATAATACAAAGTTTGTTTATTTTCTCCAAGAAAAGTCTCAGAACACAAGACTTACAAGTTGCATGACATTTTCATGATCACCTGATGGTTTCATGACTGTACTGCCTCAAAGTTGCATCTCCATATTATTATGGTCTTAAACAAATTTTTAGACTTGAAACAGGCCAACAATGAATTTTCTTAAATAATACAAAGTTTGTTTATTTCCACCAAGAAATTGTATCAGAACACAACACTAACAAGTTGCATGACATTTTTATAATTACCTCATTGTAATATGACTGGACTGCCTCAAAGTTGCATCTCCATATTTGTATGGTCTTAAACGACGTTTCAGCCATGGAACAGGCTTACCAACAATGAATTTTCTTAAATAATACAAAGTTCGTTTATTTTCTTCAAGAAAGAGTCTCAGAACACAAGATACAAGTTGCATGACATTTTCATGATCATCTGATGGTTTCATGACTGTACTGCCTCAAAGTTGCATCTCCATTTTGTTATGGTTTTATAACGATTTTTTACACTTGAAACAGGCCAACAATGAATTTTCTTAAATAATACAAAGTTTGTTTATTTTCTTCAAGAAAGTGTATCAGAACACAAGACTTACAAGTTGTATGACATTTTCATAAATACCTCATTGTAATATGACTGTACTGCCTCAAATATGCATCTTTATATTTTTATGGTCTTAAACGACGTTTCAGCCTTGGAACAGGCCAACAATGAATCTTCTTAAATAATACAAAGTTCCTTGATTTTATTCAAGAAAGAGTCTCAGAACACAAAACGTAGTAGTTGCATGACATTTTCATGATCACATGATGGTTTAATGACTGTACTGCCTCAAAGTTGCATCTCCATATTTTTATGGTCTTAAACAACGTTTCAGCCTTGGAAAAGGCCAACAATGAATTTTCATAAATAATACAAAGTTCGTTTATTTTCTCCAAGAAAGAGTCTCAGAACACAAGAATTACAAGTTGCATGCCATTTTCATGATCATCTGATGGTTTCATGACTGTACTGCCTCAAAGTTGCATCTCCATTTTGTTATGGTTTTATAACGATTTTTTACACTTGAAACAGGCCAACAATGAATTTTCTTAAATAATACAAAGTTTGTTTATTTCCACCAAGAAAGTGTCTCAGAACACAAGACTTACAAGTTACATGACATTTTCATGATCACCTGATGGTTTCATGACTGTACTGCCTCAAAGTTGCATCTCCATATTTTTATGGTCTTAAACAACGTTTCAGCCTTGGAACAGTCCACAAATGAATCTTCTTAAATAATACAAAGTTCCTTGATTTTATTCAAGAAAGAGTCTCAGAACACAAAACGTAGAAGTTGCATGACATTTTCATGATCACATGATGGTTTCATGACTGTACTGCATCAAAGTTGCATCTCCATATTTTAATGGTCTTAAACGACGTTTCAGCCTTGGAACAGGCCAAAAATGAATTTTCTTAAATAATACAAAGTTTGTTTATTTCCACCAAGAAAGAGTCTCAGAACACAAGACTTACAAGTTGCATGACATTTACATGATCACCTGATGGTTTCATGACTGTACTGCCTCAAAGTTGCATCTCCATATTGTTATGGTTTTAAACAAATTTTCAGACTTGAAACAGGCCAACAATGAATTTTCTTAAATAATACAAAGTTTGTTTATTTTCTTCAAGAAATTGTATCAGAACACAAGACTTACAAGTTGCATGACATTTTCATAAATACCTCATTGTAATATGACTGTACTGCCTCAAAGTTGCATCTCCATATTGTTATGGTCTGAAAAGACGTTTCAATCTTGGAACAGGCCAAAAATGAATTTCCCTAAAGATTACAAAGTTCCTTGATTTTCTTCAAGAAAGAGTCTCAGAACACAATACTTAAAAGTTGCATGACATTTTCATGATCACCTGATGGTTTCATGACTGTACTGCCTCAAAGTTGCATCTCCATATTTTTATGGTCTTAAACGACGTTTCAGCATTGGAACAGGCCAAACATGAATTTTCTTAAATAATACAAAGTTTGTTTATTTCCACCAAGAAAGAGTCTCAGAACACAAGACTTACAAGCTGCATGACATTTTCATAAAAACCTCATGGTAATATGACTGTACTGCCTCAAAGTTGCATCTCCATAATTGTATGGTCTTAAACGACGTTTCAGCCATGGAAAAGGCCACAAATGAATTTTCCTAAATAATACAAAGTTCCTTGATTTTCATCAAGAATTTGTTTTAGAACACAAGACGTACAAGTTGCATGACATTTTCATGATCACCTGATGGTTTCATGACTGTACTGCCTCAAAGCTGCATCTTCACATTTTTATGGTCTTAAAAGTCGTTTCAGCCTTGGAACAGTCCACAAATGAATTTTCCTAAAGAACAAAAAGTTCCTTGATTTTATTCAAGAAATTGTCTCAGAACACAAGACTTACAAGTTGCATGACATTTGCATGATCACCTGATGGTTTCATGACTGTACTGCCTCAATGTTGCATCTCCATTACGTTATGGTTTTATAACGATTTTTTACACTTGAAACAGGCCAACAATGAATTTTCTTAAATAATACAAAGTTTGTTTATTTTCTTCAAGAAATTGTATCAGAACACAACACTTACAAGTTGCATGACATTTTCATAAATACCTCATGGTAATATGACTGTACTGCCTCAAAGTTGCATCTCCATAATTGTATGGTCTTAAACGACGTTTCAGCCTTGGAACAGGCCACAAATGAATTTTCCTAAATGATACAAAGTTCCTTGATTTTCATCAATAAATTGTCTCAGAACACAAGACGTACAAGTTGCATGACATTTTCATGATCACCTGATGGTTTCATGACTGTACTGCCTCAAAGTTGCATCTCCATATTGTTATGGTCTTAAACAAATTTTTAGACTTGAAACAGGCCAACAATGAATTTTCTTAAATAATACAAAGTTTGTTTATTTTCTTCAAGAAAATGTATCAGAACACAACACTAACAAGTTGCATGACATTTTCATAAATACCTCATTGTAATATGACTGGACTGCCTCAAAGTTGCATCTCCACATATTTGTATGGTCTTAAACGACGTTTCAACCTTGGAACAGGCCAACAAAAAAAATTCTTAAATAATACAAAGTTTGTTTATTTTCTCCAAGAAAGAGTCTCAGAACACAAGACTTACAAGTTGCATGACATTTTCATGATCACCTGATGGTTTCATGACTGTACTGCCTCAAAGTTGCATCTCCATATTGTTATGGTTTTAAACAAATTTTCAGACTTGAAACAGGGCAACAATGAATTTTCTTAAATAATACAAAGTTTGTTTATTTTCTTCAAGAAATTGTATCAGAACACAAGACTTACAAGTTGCATGACATTTTCATAAATACCTCATTGTAATATGACTGTACTGCCTCAAAGTTGCATCTCCATATTGTTATGGTCTGAAAAGACGTTTCAATCTTGGAACAGGCCAAAAATGAATTTCCCTAAAGAATACAAAGTTCCTTGATTTTCTTCAAGAAAGAGTCTCAGAACACAATACTTAGAAGTTGCATGACATTTTCATGATCAACTGATGGTTTCATGACTGTACTGCCTCAAAACTGTAACAACTCCTGTCACAACCCCCCCCCCACCCACCCCCACCCCCAGCAATGAGTACACTTAGTGTAATATTTGGCAAGATACTTTATTTAGATCTCTGCCCTGCGTGCTCTCCTGTCTATCTCCACCGCCCCTGATATAGGGGAGAGACACAATACCCCTGATCCCCTACAGCTGATCAGGCCTGATTAGGCCTCTTGTTCTTGTTCTTCTTGTTCTTTCTCTCCAGCTCCTCCTCCTGATGCTGGGTTGACAACCTGACTTCTGGTGAAACGACACACTCTCATGATGTCTTTGGCAGAGTGGTGGGAGAGGACCACTACCACGTTCTCCTAATGACGATGACGCATCGCGCACTGGGTCGACCAGCATTTTGACAATCTGACTTCTGGTGAATCGACGCGCTGTCATGATGACTTTTGCAGAGTGGTGGAGAGGACCACCGGCACCAGCACCTCAACAACAACACGACTGGACACCGTGTACAGAAAATATCTGTGAGTTTCAGCCAAACATGGGCTCGAAAACATTTACCACACTGTGAGCCAACTCGGACTCGAGAAAATTTCAAGTTGTACTCGAGAAGGTTTGTGGAGATACACGTGGGGTCATTTTGACCCAGAGGACAAAGCGAGGGATATATATATATATACACACACACACGTCATACATCAATCTCTATATATGCAACGGGCACACGTATTCCTGAATCAACGCGCTTACTTCACCGAGGGAGAGTGTCCGTTCCTGAAGGCGGCCGACACTGCCGAGGAGCTGAAGACCGAAATCGGACGAGAGAGATTCTGCAGAGGGTTCGTCGCACATCTGAACGCGGGTCCCTCGCAGTCCCTGTGAATATGTATGAAGGCAAATCACTGTCAAAATTCGAGAGCGCAAATGAGAGCCACCCGCGCGCGCAAATCAAACAGCTGCGCGTGTAATTTACTTTGAGGAGCGCTTTTACGTCACTCCGCGAGCAAAAGTCCCTCTCGCGCGCGCTCGCGAAACTTAAACCTGCTCGCGAGCGAGTAATTTTTCTTTTTGACTGTAAGTGGGCGGAGCTAGTCGCCATTGTATCTCTACAACCCTCGTCCTTGGATTGGCTGGATATCACACCCGACAGCCGTTTCACGGTCTTCTGATGGCGTGTTGTAACCCAAAGAGAGATATTAAAATGACTGTAGCTGTTACGGACATGGGCAGATTCTGTCTGAGACATGGCAACCGGTTTATCGGCTGCCGAATCTGGGCCGAATAATGTAATAAATAAATAATATTACATTACGTAATAAAATTAAGATATCCCTCAAAGTGGTCTCTCTCATATAAAGCTACACAATAAAAAAAGTATTTTAAACTGGCTTTATAAGTTTTAAATAATAGTTGTAAAGGCAATCGTAACAGGCAACCACTAGGGCCTCCTGCTACGCGGACTGGTATTATTGTTGGGCCGCGGTGTATTCTGGGAGAACTACGAGGAAATTTCTCTTGAGGAAAAATGAAACTCACATTTAAAAGTGGTGCCCAAAAGCGGCATTCAAAACAGAACATTTCTGAATTAAATGCCAAACTTCCCAAAATTACAAGTCTTTTTCGACCAGCTGCCAGAAGAGACAGGTATTGTACTGTTTGCTATAGCTAACATTACACTGCGGTCTACTCAGCGAACACTCGGATCTCGGTGGTCAAATCAGCCGGCACTTCACTTATGCCTTTTAATGTTAATTATCTCCCAATCTAGACAGTAAAAATGTTGGATTGTCCGTATGGATGAAGTCCTACATGTCCTTAACACATGTGCATAAGCCATTGCCTGGATTTATTGCTAAATTTATTTTTAATTAACTTTTAATATCAATATATTTTCATTCCGAATTTAAAAAAAAGACTTTTAATGTTAATTTTCTCCTAATCTAGACAGTAAAAATGTTTGTTTGTCAGTATGCATGGAGTGCTACATGTCCTTAACACATCTGCATTAGCCATTGCCTGGATTTATTGCAAAATGTAATTTTATTTTACTTTTAATATCCATACATTTTATTTTTTAAGTAAAAAGGTACCTTTAATTTGGAATATCTCCTAATTGGTAAAGTAAATGTGTTTCATTTGCTGTACATGTGAAGACAGAGATCCCTTCAACATCACTCATATTTGGAATTATTGAGGAAAGTATGTCTATAGCACCTAAAATATACCAAAAATAAACTGTTGTATCATACACATGTGAATTAGACATTGCTCGACATATTGAGACAATTATCTTTATACCAGAAATGATCTATTCGAAATGTACAACATCAATTCCCTAATTACTTTGTAAAATATCTGAATTGGTACAGTTAAGATGTTTGGATATGGTCAGAATTCTAAACACATACATATCAGTCAGTCATTTAGATTTTATTCAATTTATTATCTTTTCATTAACACTTAAATCAAAGAATAAAGACACTTTACACACAATTGAGTTGTATTTCCACCTTTATTCACTAGAAGCAGGTCACATGTTTTATACTTAATGTGAATATTGTTTATTTAATATATTTTCCATACAAGTATACGATTTGTCGACTTCTTATTTTGAAAACCGGATGTTGTGTCATGTGGATTTTTCCGCATACTTTGCAAAAACCCTCGCTCGCTCTCGATCTGGGTCGTTTGAACGTGTTTACCACGAATGTCAGTATATAGGCGCACACAAATGTCAGTGCCGGCTGATTTGACCACCGAGATCCGAGTGTTCGCTGAGTTGACCGCAGTTAACATTACCACGTAGCTAACGTTATACTTTGACAGCTGTACTGCTCTGTCTATGTGTTGTGCTTGAAAATACATTAACCTTATTAAACCTATGCTCTCACTATACCCCCTGCGCCCATTATCGGACACGTTTCCTTAATTATCTCCACAACCACATCGTTGTTTAACTTCATTTCACGTTGTCCCTTTTGAGAAGACAGCGGCTCTGTACAAAATAATAAAAGTAACCGTTAAGTAAGAAAGGTCATTTTCCAAGCTAAAACTGATCAAAACATATCTCAGAAGCTCCATGTCACAAGAGAGGCTGTCAGGTCTGGCCATCCTTAGCATAGAGAATAAACGTCAGTTTAGATGTAAAGAGCGTGGTTAAAGACTTTGCACACAGATTTGCTAAAAGACGCGCACATGTGTATTCAAATGCAAACCTGTAGAAAGTAGCCTACCGGTGTATCGACTATATGTAGGCATATTTGTTATGTTGTTATAACACATGTTCTATTTGAGCTGTTTCATAGGCCCTAGCATATGTTTTGTTTCTGTTGGAATACATTTGTTCTCTGTTTGAGCTGTTTTTTCTGATTGAATAAATTTCCCTCAAAAGAAAAGCTTGGGTCCTGTTTGTTTATCTTTGGATAATGACTGCCGGACAATACATTATCCCTTACATATGGGGGGGAGGGGGGGGGCTCTCAGGGTTATTCTGCAGGGGGGCCTCATGTGTTTCCGTTACGGCACTGTATATATATATATATATATATGTGTGTGTGTGTTAAGATATACACTGGGTCATTTTGACCCAGAGGACGACGGCAGCAGGGTTTGGGGAATATACACTCAGGATGTGAAATATGGATCTGCTTGGTACCATTTTTGCCATATCCCTTTTATTTGGTTGCCACCCATTTCATGTTTATACTGAAAAGCTGAACGTCCCCTGACTTTAGGACAATTAAGTTCAGAGAAATGCTTTAGTTTCTGTACAAATATTTTCTTTGTGTGTTTTATCTAATTGTATATGGTCATATGATTGTTTTTCTTGCACACAAGGAATATGAGTATTGTGTGTGTGCTTGCTTTAGAAGTTGAATAAAAAAGTTCTTCTGAATGGAGTTTTTGTAAATTGCACTTTACCCAGATTTGAGGTTGTGCAAGCAGTAATTTACTGTTAAACTGGAGGATACCGTTTCTTTTTTGCATCGTGCACTTTTTTGAATCCTGTTAAAAATAAACAAAAAAATCAAAGAGGCAAGTCAAATCAACATAACTGCGTGCTTTATTGATACACAGTAGAGCATTTTATACAGTAGTAAGGCATATATTTGGTGGAATCTGATATGTTGTGAAGTACAGATGCTTTATTTGAAAAAATGATGTGAGAATGAAACAAACAAAACAAGAAAATCAATCCAAAAAAACTCTTGGATCATGCTGCAAGAATATTGATGCTGTAAAACGAACAAGTTTATGACGCCACAATGCTCATCATGGACTCCTCTGAGTGGTTACACATGAAATAAAGATAGGAGTTTATTTAGTCACACATGCTAATATCGTAACACCTCACACAAAACAAAATAGCCTTTTAACCAAAGACATAAAGACAGTGCTAGAATAAACGCAATCTCCACACAGAAAACAAATATCTGGTATGACTCAGGTATGACACAGATTTCAATTGTGTTGAATGCTTGTTTTTATAGAGGTGAGCGATGCTATGAATGCTTCCGAACAAACGGATTGATCATCCACGCGCTAAGAATCACTAAGAATCCTTTTTGGAGAGAAGTGTGGCATTCGGTTCAGAGACAATTTCTCCACTGGACTCAACTTTGACAGTTTCAGATGAGGTAGCACTTCCATTAATGGGCTTCCTTAAAGATTTCTCTGTTCGCATTGAAACAGAATGCGAACAGCTTAAAAAATAATTGCTTAAAAAATAATCTCGACCAGCGGCCCTGGAAGTGCTCAGATTCAATTCAAATACATTCTAAGTTTCTCTTACAGTACTTCTGACAGGGAAAAGCAGTCAACTTATATACCAACAGTGTACACTACAGGTCCTAAAAAGACAATGATAAAATGCTTTAATCAAATCCTTAATTAAGATGCTGTGCAATAATCAGGACGTCTATCTGAAGGAGTCTGCCAAAGCCTGATGCAGAACTGGAGATGCATTACTTTAAATACTGGATATTGGCAGCTTTAAAAGTTGACCTTTCTCATGACAACACTTTCAAACAACACTGACTACGTTTACATTCATATTCCACTATAATTTTGAATGTGATAATATATATTACATGATATGGCTGATGTAAACATCATATTCCGTTTGGATATTCTGAATTAGGCCCTATTCAGAATGGGGCACATGCCGATATTATTCAGGTTTTAGAAGCATTGTTTAGACATGTTTACACTGCATTCAAAATGTGCGTCTGAATGGGTGTTTTTAGGGCACTTTGCGAGACACAAACTCTTTTAAACACGATGGACTGAAAAACGCCGACCTTTTCAAGAAGGTGGTTGAAGGAAAGAGGGCATTGTTGACACGGTCCACTGACGGAAAACTTTGTAACAAAACGAAAACTATTTGACGCAAAGAAGCTAAATGGCACAAGCGGCTCCTGCTGTTCCACTTTTCCATAGTTTGACGGGATTAACGACATCGACCCGCCAAACACTGCTGAGAAGGGCGTCAACGTGGGATTATTCACTGGCTTTTTACATTAATCAGAGTATGCACGGCTGGATGTAAACTGGAATATAAGTGGAATAATCATTTTTATTAGCCATGTAAACAGCTTGTCTTTTTTGGAATAAGGGCAAAAAACAGAATATTTGGTGCATGTAAACATAGTCAGGGTCAGAGCGATTACAGGTGCAACAAAACACATCCATCAGTGATGCTGACTGAAGAAAACAGACCAGGCGGGTAATTGGAAGACGCTAAAAAGTTGCATCAGGGGAAACGTAGGATCCAGTGTTTTTAAAGCTTTGCCCATTCTGGGGACAATAAAATCTATAGAAAATCCCACTCTGGGACCTTCTGGTCCTAAAGGAAATATCACGGAGAAAAACAACATCAAGAGGATCCCCCCCCCCCCCCAGCTACTTAAAAAAAAAAAAAGAAAAAGATTACAGTCCTTTTAATTATGAAGTTTATTTATTGGCAAACGGTATCCAAATGGCTTCGAATGATTTCCAATATTTGCATTAGGTTTGTCTTCTCTCAGTTCTGAATCGGGCATCTGTTTATGTACCCAGCAAACTATTGAAAACAAATACTGGTAATAAAAACTGTTGCCATAGAGATTAATCACAGGGATGACGAACAGATTGATGGATGGAGAGATGGACGGATGAGTGGATAAAAATGAATAATTCAAATACAACTTGAGGTTTGTCAGCCAAAGCCCCTCAAAGAAAAAGCAGTAGTGTAATGTGGAAATTAGGCACGCACACACACACACACACACACACACACACACACACACACACACACACACACAGTACTGTACTGTAAAGATCCAGGATGCCTGCATTACCTTGACAGTGGTGTACGCTGTTATAGAAAGACATTTTCCTCGTAGAAAGCACCCTTATGATTACAATCATTCTTTTTTTGATACAAATGTCTGAAATGCATCCGCAGTTACAAAGAGATGACAAATATTCGACCACACTGAACACACTTATTTGCATCTCATCTCTCTTTGCCCCCCCCCCATCCCATAAGTGTTTTATACATTGCATAGAAGTTTAAAAATCAGCCTCTGTTATTAATAAAACAACTTCAGGATGTTTTATGAAACTACTAAAATCTACATGTATCGTTTGTTTTTATGTGTCATTGCTGGAACCGCAATCCTTCACAAAAATAGACGTTATATATTCTCTTTGTAAACTGTGTTTTCAATCCAGTTGATATGACTAGAAAAGCATGCGTTAGGGAGGGAGGGGAGGAGAGGGAGGACGCCGGGAATGAAGGGGACAGGGGG
This sequence comes from Cyclopterus lumpus, assembly GCF_009769545.1. Taxonomy (NCBI): domain Eukaryota; kingdom Metazoa; phylum Chordata; class Actinopteri; order Perciformes; family Cyclopteridae; genus Cyclopterus; species Cyclopterus lumpus. Next base: position 5,242,613 of record NC_046967.1, read on the forward strand.
GATCAGAAGGGCAGGGCCTCGTGCTGCTTGGCACTCTGTTCGTCCGTCATCACACTGACCAGTGACTCCATTGCACGGCCCAGATCATCGGCCATGTGGAACAAACTGCCAATACTGGGACCTGAAGAGAGACAGAGAGAAAGGAAATGCTTAGACAAAACACACTGACAAATAGTCTGACTACTGTAGGATAGCACAAGCATACAGGTATAAATGGGATAGTCTGTGTGCTACAGACATAACGAGACATCTACAGAAGCTCTGTGAAGCTGTGTACGGAAGCCCTCAGAGGCGAGTACAATACTAATTAGCAAATGTTAGCATGTTAGAACACTGGTTAACGTGGTGACAACTATACCTGCTAAACAGCATGTCTCAGAATGAAGAGATTTTAGTGATACATTTTACAAATCTGATCTAAATGGTTATCTCTCATGTTTTATGACATAAGAACAGGTGAAATAAAAAGGTTTTGCCAGGATAACCTTTCTAGAGCTATGTTCACACCAAACCGATATTTGAGGGAGTTTGAGTGCCGGATCAGATGTTGTAAATATCATCTGGAGGCGTGTCATGAATTTCATCGAGCTGAAATTTAATTGTAATAAATGGATAAAAGGGATGCTGAAATATCTACATAATGATGCATGTAAAAAGTCTGAATTCATAATTTGTTAGTTTTCTCCGCTAGTCGACAAGCAAACAACTTTTAAAATGCTTGTTTTCTGAATAAAGCTAGGATTGATCAGTGCTAGACTATGCTAACATTGTAGCTGCTCTATCAACAACAAACTAATAAATAATTACGCCATATATAGTAGTAAATACTGCAGCACTGTAATTGTTTGTAACATGGATTATACACATACATTTTTACACAGTTTTGTCTGATCTCTGTATAAATATTAAGTATCTTAGAGCTCTAGGTGCCCACCTACAGCTACAATATAATACAAATAATATGAATCTAGAGCAAGTTTAGTCTTTAAGCTTTTTGGAAGTTATCTATAGAAATAATTATGGTCCAAAACGAGGCCTTCATATTTTCTTTTATTCACTGCAAACATTCTGAATATGTCTCTTCATCCTGCTGCATAATATGTTAAAATCTCCTGACTGGGACACTGCTCTCAAAAACCTTAATGAATAGCTCAATGTCTGTCTGGCTGCTGTTGATTCTAGGCTGTGGGCATCCAATGATAAATTACAGAGTGATACTTCAGGCTACAAATAACACAGGGAAGCACTTTAAGCATTAACACTATGGTTAAATACACAAACACTATGATGCTTCCGTTGGAATAATTATATAGGCCTATCATAGATAGTATAATAATATAACAATAAATAAACAATAATAAAATCACAAATGTCTCAACATAACATGCTTGAATAAATAATAAATAAATAGGAATAAGTAGCAAGAGACTGCTGATATTGGACGATACACATGCCAACATGTGAATAAGGGGAATATTATAACAAAATAAATAAAGAGCCTGACTCCAGCCATTTTGAGGAATCTACTATCTATGGTCAACAGGACTGGCCCCATAGCCGGCGCTGAGCCGCTAGCATTAGACTCTGTTAGCTCTCCCCCGGCAGCCCCCGAGCAGCCGGATGGCTGGGTAACTGTTCGAAGGAATAGTAGGTCTAAACAGAAGCCCACTGAGCACCACCAACCTCTTCACGTTTCAAACCAGTTTTCCCCACTCAGCGACGCACCCGCTGAGAAACCCACTCTGGTTATAGGTAGCTCCATAGTCAGAAACGTGAAGATAGCGAAGGCAGGGACCAAAGTCATATGCATCCCGGGGGCCAGAGCGGGCGACATTGAATCTTGTTTAAAACTGCTGGCTAAAGATGAGCGTAGTTACAGTAAGTTTATAATACACGCCGGTGGTAATGACTCCCGACTGCGGCGGTCGAAGCTCACTAAAATTAATGTGGAATCGGTGTGTACTTATGCCAAGACAATGTCGGACACCGTAGTTTTCTCTGGCCCTCTCCCCTATCTGATCAATGATGACATGTATAACCGCATGTCGTCATTCAACCGCTGGTTGTCCAGGTGGTGCCCAGCAAACAATGTGGGCTAGATAGATAACTGGCACTTTCTGGGGAAAGCCTGATCTGATGAGTCGAGACGGCATTCATCCCACTTGGGATGAAACGCGTCTCATTTCTGCAAACATGGCCAAGTTGATTAACGGACTTAATCCATGACCCAGAGTACAGATCAGGAGGCAGAAGCAGAGTTGTAGTCTTCCACCCTTCTCTGCACTTCGATCCGAGTAGTTACCCACCCTTAACCTTAACTCTATAGAGACTGTGTCTGTCCCACGGCCACTTAAATTAATTAAATCAAAAGTAACCAGAAGAGGAGTCATACAAAATAACCTCATAAAGGATAACAATACTACTGCAACAGTGCAACAAAACAGGATCATTAAATGTGGACTCCTAAATATTAGATCTGTCATCTAAAGCTGTATTAGTAAATGATTTAATATCAGACAATCATATTGATTTATTGTGTCTTACTGAAACCTGGCTGAGCCATGAAGAGTATGTCAGCCTAAATTAATCAACTCCTCCAAGTCATATTAATACTCACATTCCTCGAGGCACCGGCCGAGGAGGTGGAGTAGCAGCCATCTTTGACTCAAGCCTATTAATGAATCCTAAACCTAAATTAAACTACAACTCATTTGAAAGCCTTGTTCTTAGTCTTTCACATCCAACCTGGAAAACATTACAGCCAATTCTATTTGTTATACTGTACCGGCCACCAGGTCCATATTCAGAATTTATATCTGAATTTTGAATGTTATCAGGAAACACTCCATAAACTTTCATTGCTATGCAGATGATACTCAATTATATCTATCGATAAAACCAGAGGAGACCAACCAGCTCGCTAAAATTCAAGAATGTCTTAAAGAAATAAAAACATGGATGACCTGCAACTTCCTGATGTTACACTCAGACAAAACTGAAGTTATTTTACTCGGCCCTGAACACCTCAGAGATCAATTATCTGGTGATGTGGTTTCTCTAGATGGCATTGCCATGACATTCAACACCACTGTAAAGAATCTCGGCGTTATCTTTGACCGAGACTTGTCCTTTAACTCCCACGTTAAGCAAATCTCAAGGACTGCATTTATTCATCTACGTAACATTTCAAAAATCAGGCACATCTTGTCCCAAAAAGATGCAGAAAAGCTGATTCACGCGTTTGTTACTTCCAGACTAGATTACTGCAACTCCTTATTATCAGGCTGCTCTAATAAATCTCTTAAATCCCTCCAGTTAATCCAGAATGCTGCAGCTCGTGTACTCACAAAAACTAAGAAAAGAGATCACATTACTCCTGTATTAGCTGCTCTGCAGTGGCTCCCTGTAAAATCAACAATCACATTTAAAATCTCCTCACCTCCAAAGCCTTGATTGGTGATGCACCATCATATCTTAAGGAGCTTGTTGCCCCACTAGAGAGCTGCGCTCACTAAATGCGAGGCTACTTGTGGTTCCTAGAGTCCTAAAGTAGGATGGGAGCAAGAGCCTTCAGTTATCAAGCTCCTCTTTTATGGAACCAGCTTCCACTTTCAGTCTCTCTCTACTTATGGATGAATTTACATCTCTCCATTGCACCTTATTAACTCTGCTTCCTCCCCGGAGTCGTTGTGACTTCACTTCTCATAGGGTCCATTGGACCTGGTGGTGTCTGATGCCTGGTGAGCCGGCCTCCCGCGTTGGCCCTGCTGATGCGCCCCGCCCCCCCTCCTCTCTACCTCCTGTTTCATGGATTGGAGTTCCATTCATACATTGTCATATTCATGTAATGTGTTTATGTAACTTTGTAATGTTCATTCTGTACCCATGACATCTATTGCATCTGTCCATCCGGGGAGAGGGATCCTCCTCTGCTGCTCTCCTGAAGGTTTCTTCCCTTTTTTCCCTGTGAAAGGTTATTTTTGGGGAGTTTTTCCTGATTCGATGTGAGGTCCTAGGACAGGGATGTTGTATGTGTACAGATTGTAAAGCCCCAGATTGTAAAGCCCAATATCACAAATTTGTAATTTGTGATATTGGGCTATACAAAATAAACTGAATTGAATTGAATTGAATAATATTACGGAGATGGATGGATGGATGGGAATATTACCACCACATTTGCTTTGTAAATTCTGATTGAAAAGCTCTTCAATTTTTTTGTGTGACCAAGAAATCAGCAACCAGAATGAGAACCCTGTGATTCTATTTGGATTATTACATGTCAAGCATACTCTCTCTTGAGAAGGCTTTAATTAAAATACACAATGGGAGCAGCTTGGTTCCATTAATCACTGGTCATATCTTCCACTGTTTTGATCAAATTTGAGAAGAAAAAAAATCAATGAAGTGAAAAGTCTGGTTATGGGGCTACAATGGCACCCCTAGTGGGCCAAATGAGAGCACAAAGAAACTGGCGCAGTAAACAGATTGTTTACAGTGTATTTGTGCAGGAACGAAAACACAATTTTATGCTGTCTAACCTTACAGTATTGTCACTCTAAATTCTAATAAAAATATGTTTTACCTTTTAGAAATAGTTTTTATCACATTGAATTGTGGTTAATCTCACTGTGAACCCCAACTTTAGTTTAAGTATAATTAATAACTATATCAATATCAATCTTCATATGATGCATTGATTTGTGTATCTATTTATTTGTGTATTTAATTATTTTTACAAATGTAGACACTGTTCTGAAGCTTGTGGGGTTCTCATTTTTGGGTAACTGCACTGAGGTAAAAGTCCCCACCAGATAGAAGTACGCACGCTTGTGCAGAACGGAGCGCAGTGTGACAGAGGAAAGAAAAGGAAACTAAAGGCAGGGGAAGGGAGGAAAGACACTGCAGTTGAGCGACTAACCTGTCATGGGTGTCCCCTTCTCCCTGCTGGCTCATAGAGACAAAGAGGAAAAGGAAGAAGAGAAAGGAGGAAAGAAAGAGAAAAAAATCAGACTTGTATCGGTAAAAGAAAGAATGAAAGAAGATGAGGGTCAAGTAACGGTTTACTAGGCTTACAGATGTAATGAAGTTCAGTGTGTGCATTTGATTGGGGGAAAAAGGTATACACATCCACAATGCACTTCAGCAAATACAATACCATAGCAAAAAGTACAATCTGAACACTGCTTTACCCTCGCAATCAATCAGATACGATAGATAACACTTTAGACTTTTATTATTAACAATATAGATTCCAATTTTACATAATTTAATTTTTTACTTTACATTATAAAAAAGGTTATAGTGGTCATTCTGTGTAATTCGGTGTGGCTATGCGAATGGCTTGCTGCAGCCAGGCTCGATGCAAGCCACACTGCATGTACTCCTGCGGGCTTATTCGGTGTGGCTATGCGAAGCAGCAGGCTCATAGAGCCTTGCTGCAGCAAGCCACACTGCATGTTCTCCTGCGGGCTTATTATTATTCTTCACTTGAATGGGGTTTCGGAAGAGAACATGAACGCTAACCTTTGTGCCCACACTGTGTCTTCATACATTAAGGTAGAGAAATAATTTGAAGTTTAAAACGTTAACAAAAGGATGGAGCTTATTTGCCCAATTGGACATTTTGTCATAGCTAGCACAGTTTAGACGGAATCTTTGTTCGGGTTTCGGAAGATTTCCGGGCTGTTTCAGAGTTTATAATGGGTGTGTATGGCACGGAATGTTCAGATCTAGAGTGAGAGAGCCGCCTGCTAGAGTGTGAGGGAGGAACCGAAAGTCCTACAAAAATAAAACGTATTTTGCCACAAGTCTCACAATTTTCACTCTTTTTACACCATTTATGGATCAAAACATAGGGAATTTTGTGCTCGATGGAATCCACAATGTTTCCCACATCTTAACGAGGGAGGAAGTCTCTGCCCCATCCGCCTCCTTTAAATCTTTCCCTCCAAAACATCTTCTCACAGTCAGACCTGATTTCTAAATCGCCACTAGAGACACATTTCTTACACTACAGTCCCACCGGTCACAGTATCTGTTCATCAAGGATGATCAAGTCGTCCTTCCTCTCATAAAAATATTGGGGAAAAAATAGAGCTATGGTTAACACACTTTTTGAGATAGTTTGAGAGGTAATCCCTCCATGTTAAGCCTGGCAACTGTGGTCCCTTTGAAGTTATCACTACGGCAACCTTTGATGTTGGCAGCAAACATGTGCGGAGGAGAGATATGGAAATGTGGGTGTGTCTCTGTGTCTACTAATACACACACAGGAAGGAAGCCAGTTAAGGAGGCAAGGAAGGAACCTCCCCTCCCCTCCCCTCAACTCTCCTCCCCTCACTTTCCCTTAACTCTCCTCTCCTCCCCTCCCTTCACCCCCCATCCCCCACTTCTCCTCTCCTCCCCCCACTTCACCCTCCCCCCGCTCCCCCCTCCCCTCCCCTCACCTCTCCTCTCCTCCCCCCATCTCACCTCACCTCACCTCAACTCACCTCCCCTGCTATATATATATATATATATATATATATATATATATATATATATATATTATATATATATATATATATATATTATATATATATATATATTTATACATATATATATGTATATAAACACCTCTCGGTAGTAGCCACACCATCTAAATTTCTTGTGAAAGTTTCGGATTTCTATTATTCTTCTGCCAAAATTGGTAAAGAGCAAATATTAAAAGTTCTTATTGGACAAGAGTGAGTTAATCTTGACGTAGACATGTAGGAAAACCTCCAGGCATGCAGCAGGGCAACATTCATGGACATAATTCGTATTTTGTCCACCTCTGTATCGTTACTGATGTTATTGTGTTGTACTTTTCACACAGAAAATGGTCTACATGTAATTGTGATGAGTATGTTTCACAATTTTCTGATGTCTTTTTTTTCAATGCATTTCATTTATAGATTATTTGTTTCATTATTTTAGGGGACATTTCCTAGAAATGTTCATAATATGTATCGTTCCAGGTCTATTTTAATAAAATCAAAGCTGCCAACTTGTATTTTTCTCTTGTTATTTACCCTTTAAGAGAAAATAAAAATAATTTCAACTATTTGTCTGATTTCAAACAGAAAAGAGTGGATATTGTGTAGGTGTTGATGGTCCGTACCCTGGCTATGAGGAAACGAATTATTGAGCTGTTCCATCACTTCCTCCAACCCAGATGCATCTTGGGAGGGGGCTGGACAGCTCGTAATCACCTGAAACAGGAAGGAGGTGATGGTTTAACATTTTTCAGAACTGCACACACACTGACACTCATATCCCTGCACTTCTATCTTTGTGAAGACACTCATTGGCATAGTGCATTCCCTCGCCCCTTAAACCGAGGTACTTTCTTGAAAGTCTGAAACTCAAATTGGTCCTCACAAAGATGTATGTTCAACGCACATACACATACACACACACACACACACACACACACACACACACACACACACACACACACACACACACACACACACACACACACACACACACACACACACACACACACACACACACACACACACACACACACACACACACACACACACTTTGGTCCAATGTAGAACAACGTCCAAAAGCATGGTATCTACAAGCTGTGAAATCACACATCTCTATTTATATCCTTTAAGTTTTAAAAATGGTGGATGCAAATTAAAGGATATTTGTGTGTGTGGTCTTACCCATTGTATCAGTAGTCTGGCTGGCAGCCACACGTAGCAGTGGGAGGGAGGAGTCGGAGCGTTGAGAGGAGGTGGAAGGAGATGACAGTGCTGTGCCGTTCACCTTGGAATCCGTCTGATACACACACACACACACACACACACGCACACACACACACACATTAGACAAACAGCAATTTGGCAGCCACGTCGCAGAGGAGTCAAAAGGGGAGTGAAGTGTGTGTGTGTGTGTGTGTGTGTGTTGGATCAAGGAGTTGGCTCAATCCAACGTGTCAGCTGTTACTGGCAGCCAGACAGCGTGGAGGAAGCTGCTTCAGTCTGAGCTCGAAGCTCACCGGTTGGAACTTTACAACAACTTTGAGGTTCTGTTGATCCAGGACCCATGCTGCAGTTACCATCAGCAGAGGAACCAGCTCCCTGAGGGTTTACCGCCTTGCTCCTGAGTCCTCTCTCTGCATAGAGACTGTGGGACTTTGCGCCTGATTGGCAATTGGAAACTGACCCAGGGTTTGGTTACAATTAGGGCGGTACCAAATGTAATTTCTATACATTCAAAGCTTCTATTGAGGTTTTGGAATAAAGCTTTGAATGTTTGTCGTTATGACGTCATCACCCTGAAAGAAAACCCTCTTTGAACTAAATCCAAAATATAAAGAAATTCATCGGAATAAATGTGTTGGTCCTCTTTTAATAAATCAACTTTCTTTGATGATTAAAACTAGTCTGTGCTGCCTCCCTTTGTGTGCAATAAACTGGAGAGCATTATGATGCTCTTGAGTTGAAATTGAACTCTAAAACAAAATTACACAGCCACCACTTGAATCTATTTCTGCAACTAGTTTAGTGAAATTTGATCTTTATCTGCCACGGTGCTAAACACAATGCCTACACATGCAATAACAACTAAATTAAAAACGTTGCAAATATTTTAATGATTTTGAATTATCTTCTGAATTTGAATGTCAGCATGAGGTCCAGTCCTAGTTACAACAGGAAGACATTGTGCAAAAACACACCCACATCTTTTCTGTGGGGATGATTCAAAAAAAATGCAAGGTGATTTCACCATCCCATATCAGCTCTTTCAGAGGTACAAAGGTTTAAAAAAAAACAGTAAAAACCGTGGCCAATATGAGAGTCCTTTATAACAAGGAAAAAAAGACCTTAATATGCCTCTGGGTATGACATGAGTCATATGACATGAGTCAAAACCAGCAACCTCCAGTTCAGAACAGTGAAGCCAATGCAAAAGTGGCTTAAACTTGCATTCTTTCTGTGATGTTCACGGTGGGTGAGAACAGCGCCACCTGGTGAGCATAGATATGCATGACATAGGCGAGTAAGCAGACAGTATATAATGGATACATGTGTGAAAGCGAGCGGAGAATAAAGGCCCGGGAACCTACACCAAATTCAATTAATTTCAGTTTATTTTGTATAGCCCAATATCACAAATTCTCCTCAGAGGGCTTTACAATCTGTACACATACGACATCCCTGTCCCAGGACCTCACATCGGATCAGGAAAAACTCCCGAAAAATAACCTTTCACAGGGAAAAAAGGGAAGAAATCTTCAGGAGAGGAACAGAGGAGGATCCCTCTCCCCGGATGGACAGAAGCAATAGATGTCATGTGTACAGAATGAACAGCATTCAGAGTTACATAAACACATTCCAAGAATATGACAAAGTCATATTCTTGGAATGTGTTGGACCTCCACAATCCATGAAACAAGAAGGACGTAGAGAGGAGGGGGGCGGGGCGATCAGCAGGGCCAACGCAGGAGGCCGGCTCACCAGCAAGAGGCATCAGACACAGCCACAGGCATAAAGTGAAATGGCAGTAGCATGCTAGTTTTAATTGATTCAGGAGCCTCAGCAAACTATACAGTTTGCTGTATAGTTCGCCTCAGCAAACTATACAGTTTGCTGAGGCGAAACAAGTTTTGAGAAACTGACGCCATGTCCTCAACTAAGCCCCACAAACAAAAAGATCTACCCTTTCTGCTCCAAAGTGCCATTGCCGGTCAGTGGTGTTTTCAAATGCAGTGTGGAAAAAGGACAGGAAAAGACAACGTGCACATTCTTTGTAATAAAAGGAAACAGATTCAACCTTCTCAGTTATAAAAAATCGAAAGCACTGGGACTGATTAAAATAGTCACAGCAGTATCAGTCACACAACAGTGTCGCAGATCAGCTGGTGGAAAGTAATCTGAACCGTTTCAAGGCATTGGAAAACTGAAAGACTTTCAGGTAAAGCCCCATATAAATCCTGACATTAAACCTACATGCCAACCGCATCGACGTGTACCGTTCCACATTCGTCAGAAGGTCGAGGATGAGCTTCAAAAACTGGAAGCAGATGACATCATCGAGGAGATCACTGGCCCTACACCATGGGTCTCACCTATTGTTGCACCTCCCAAGCCTAAAGACCCTGACAAAGTCAGACTTTGTGTTGACATGCGCCAAGCTAACAGCTATAGAGAGGGAACGGAACATTACTCCCACCATGGACGCTGTGATACACAAGCTAAATGGAGCAACTATATTTTTCAAACTGGATTTGAGAGCTGGATACCACCAGCTAGAGCTTCATCCAGACAGTAGGTACACCACTACCTTCACCACACACCTTGGGTTGAGGCGCTACAAGAGATTGAGTTTTGGTTCATCCTCTGCGGCTGAGGTATTTCAAAATGCTATATGCCAAACACTGCAAGGTCTTTCTGGTGTGAAAAATCTCAGTGATGACATCATTGTCTACGGAGCCTCCCAGACTGACAATGACAACAACCTCCGAGCACTGTTTCAGAGACTCAGAGAAAGCGGTCTCACACTCCATCGTGAAAAATGTGAGTTCAACAAGTCAAGGCTCGAGTTCTTTGGTTTCATCTTCTCAGCAGGAGGTGTTTCAGCAGATCCCAAGAAAGTCACTGCAGTTCAGCACGCTGCAGACCCCCAGAATCCAGGTGAAATCAGGAGTCTGCTGGGAATGGCTAATTACTGCTCCAGATTCATCAAGGACTTCTCTTCAATCTCAGAATCACTGCGCAAGCTCACCAGACAAGACATACCCTGGGTATGGGGCCCAGAACAGCAAGTTGCATTTCAGACACTGAAAGACAGTCTAACAAGACAGTCTAACAATGTCATACTTTTACCCAGTCAGAGGGACATAACTGATTGTAGATGCTAGCACTGTTGGACTGGGTGCTATCCTCTGCCAAAAAGATGAAAAGGGGATAAAGTACATGATAGCATATGCTAGTCGGTCTCTCAGCGATGTGGAGAGGAGATACTCCCGAAAAGGAAGCGCTGGCCATAGTGTGGGGCTGTGAACATTTCCACCTGTACATCTATGGTCATCCTTTGACTCTCGTGACGGATCATAAAGCACTGGAAATCCTATGGAACAATCCCAGGTCCAAACCACCTGCCAGAATCGAAAGATTGGGACTGAGGCTTCAGCCCTACAACGTTCATGGTGGAATACAGAAAGGGATCTGGCAACCCATCTGACTACATGTCTCGTCATCCCATCTTGTCTCAGACAGGTGAAAGTACAACGTGCAGCAAAAGTAGCAGAGGAGTACGTGAACTTCATTGCAAGCCAGGCAACACCTAAAGCCATGACACTCGCAGAGATCAAGCAGAGACACTTGCAGACCCAATCCTGCAATAGATTAGTGCCACATCAGACACAACACATGGCACAAAACTGACAAGTCACGACATGCTGACATTTAAAGCAGTTAGTTACATTTTAAAGCAGTTAGTTAGCAGTGAACTAACAACATCACATGCATCTGACATTGTACTGCAGGGCACAAGAATAGTAATTCCCATGGCCCTACAAGATAGAGTTTTACAGCTAGCCCATGGGCATTGTCAAAACGAAATCACTACTCAGAACCAAGGTGTTTTCCAGACATTGATCGCAAAGCAGAAGCAGCAGTACGCAGTTGTCTTGCATGCAAGGCCAAACACACCAGTTGCACATACTGAGCCGCTTGAAATGTCCATTCTGCCAGAAGCTCCTTGGCAGTGTTAGTGCAGACTTCTATGGACCGCTTCCAACTGGAGAGTACTTGCTTGTCATCGTGGATGACTATACACGCTACCCAGTTGTAGAGAGCGTACGGTCAACATCAGCAAACACAGTCATTCCGGCGGTCATGGACAAAGTTTTCTCCATGTTTGGAATCCCGAGTTGTGAAAACTGATAATGGTCCCCCATTCAACAGCGACCAGTTCTCCCAGTTTGCAGGCCATCTAGGATTCCATCACCGCCGGATAACACCGCTGTGGCCTCAAGCCAACGCTACAGCTGAAAGATTCATGCGCACACTAGGCAAAGCTATTCGTGTGGCCGAAACACAGGGAATTCTCTGGAAACTGGACATTTTTCTACGCGAGTATCGATCCACACCTCACAGCACAACAGAAAGCTCCCCTGCCGAACTGTTGTTCCAACGCAAGCTGTACACAAAGATTCCTTCATTCACTCACACTGTAAGCAAATGTTCAGACTCTGAAGTGAGATCAATGGACCATAAGGCTAAAGCCAAAATGAAATCTCATGCAGACTCTCATCGTAATACACTCTCACTCCAGGTGACACTGTGCTTCATCGTCAACAGGTATTTATTTGGAAACTCAAGTGTATGTAAGAGGGTGCCACAGGGAGTGAGCGGGTACCTGCTCCAGCAGCTGTCTCAGCCTGTGCAGTTGGGACTCCAGCTGTTTGTTGTGGTCCTCCAGTATCTGCATACGGGCCTCCAGACGTCCTTTGTGCTGCCGCAGCAGTTTGGCCTCGGCGATGAGCTCGGCGTCGCGCACACATCTGCGGCGACACCGGGAGCATCTCCGGGGGCGACGGCAGTGGGGACAGGCCCTTCCTGTCTGTGGGCCTTCTTCAGGCGGTCGTACTCGGACTGCAGCTTCCTGCAGCGAGGGCAGCAGAGGAATTAATCTGTCGCTGCAAGCTCTGGTACACATGGTGAAATATCAAACACCCACTGCTTAAGAGAGATGGTGAACCTCTGTTTTTCTTGATTATAGAAGGAAGGCTGGGTTACAGCAACAACATAGTGCCCTTTATAAATAAAACCGTAAGCATCCATCAGCGAGTCATTTTTAAAATCTTTGCCCCAAAGTTTAAACAAAATCCCCTTGTTGGAAAGCGCAACAAAGAGGAGAAAAACCTAGTTAGAAGATCATGTAGCGTCAAATGTTTACCCTTTATTGATTTCTATTTTAGGACATTTGTATTCTAGGACTGATTAAATCCAAGATGAGGACACGAGTACTTGGCTTCCCTTACTAAGAGAGGGGGTTGAAGATTTATATAATAAATTATTTTAATGTTTTATTTAAATAAAATGTTATAGTGACACCTCTTTAAACCCTGTTAGGAAATACACATAAATCTGACTTTATACTTAAAAACGTTTGTGTGGCAGGGAGGAAATTCCCAGAGAAAACGGGGCAACATGTTTGCAAAAGATCTTAAAAAAGGGATATCCCAGGATTCTCCTTACTGTCTGGTAAATACAGTATTCAATAAGATTAAAGGGAAAGCAAAAAGTTGCCCTCTCCTTAATGCTAGATTGTAATTTTTAAAAGAAGGAATATTGCAATTTTCTTCTTCTTAATTTGCTCAAAGACTTTGCTGCTACATTTTTACTTGATACAGTAGGACCTATAGCGCTTTTTTTTCAAGTTCTTACATTTGGATACTCTCATGATGGCTTTCAAATGTAGTTTTTGTAAAATGTTGTACTTGAATAAATACAGTTGTTTGAAATGTTTTCACGGCAACATAAAATAGATATTAGAAAAGGAATTACAAGATAGCTCTAATCAGCTTATAATATAAAATTAAATTAATGCCAAGATTTTCTTTTACCTTAGAAAGTATTTAAATAAAAATACTAATATTTATTTCCTAATCATGTGTTTTCATGCAAATAGATTAACCTGAACCAGCCAGATGGTTTGCGACACAGAACCATCTGAGCAGATGTCATTGTAAACTCTTTTGATGGGAAAGAAATATGTGGCAGGTGATTGGATTAACCATCTGTCAATCAAACTCTAACCAAAGCGAGTCGGGAGGAGAGCGTAAAAATTTTTTTTTTACATTGAGAAAAGCCTTCGTTCTGAGTTCTTTGCACTTTTAACACTCTCCAGTTCTTCCGAAATAACTCTAGATGCAGCATCTAGAGTGTTGACATGCAGAAAAATGTCATCCCAAGTCTTCTAAAGAACCTAGATTGTAGAAATGTACCTTTTTAGATTCTTCATCCATTTGTGATTTATTGCCAAATCAAGGAAGCTTAACAACTTCGGAGCCAAATTCACCAGGTTAATACACAATAAAACCCGATACAGAGAGTAAAGCCAGCCAACAGAAGATAACAGGGAGATGGGACTGTCCACTGACCTGTTCTCTTGTTCCAGGTCATTGAGGACCCTCTCCAGCTCTCCCTTCTCCTCCGTCTCCATGGAGATGAGGATCTGGGCGGGGCTACGGGGCTGGCTGAGAGGAGAGCCTTGGTTCAGAGACTGGCAGTAGTGCTGGATCAACATGTGCTCGTCATCGCTGCAAACACACACACCCACGCCAAAACATATAAACACATGCAGTCACAACACACAAACACAGGAGATTGGAGAAAATAAAAACCAGCAAGTGACTGAAAGAGGCAGCCGAACAGGACTGCACCACAGAAGAAGAATCTAATACACAGCAACATGTTTGTCCTAAACACTCTGCCAACTATTAAAAGATCACTCGTTTGGCCCACAGTGTTTGCGAGGGTTTCAATTAGGCCAGGTTAATTTAGATACTGCTGTGTTCACTGCACTGCTTTCACTTAGCTAGTCTTCTATTCTGAATAATATAAGAGCTGCAAATATGTGCTGTTTGAGAACAACAAATTCCCTTTAACATGATTGCTGATTTGAAAGTAAGACTCATTATGGAAAGAGTCTGTAGCTCTCTCAGTTCTGGTTTAAATAGCCTCCAGATCTTTTTTGCTTTGTTAAACTGGAGAGTATTAGCGAGCCTGGTTGGCTAATTAGCAAGCCGCTAAATAAAAAAATTTAACAACGTAATGCTTAAGTCACACAGACATATAGTAAAGCAACATTGCCAGATGAGTGGCAACTTGGGTTTTTCTAATTTTTTCTGGAACCATGGTGGAATTTCCTAGCTTGCTAGCTTAGCTGCTAAAAACACAGCTAGCGGCAGCACTTGTGTCCAAATGGTCCATACGCCTTACTCCCTACAGCGACTCTAGCAGCAGTCCATCATCTGGTCCTTTTCTGAGGAGAAATGAGTCTCGCATCTGATATACTAAAGTACATGGACCTTTTTGACATCTTAAAATGTCCCACAGACTATTTGCTTTTCGCATATGTGGGATGAAAGTTTCTTGAAAGCTTGTTGAAAATATGTATTTATTCCATTTAAAACTTTTCCACAAACAATTATGTTAAATGGAACCCCCACCATCTAAGATTTGCTCACTGGCAATGAGTAAATTCATGTAAAGGTATTCACGTTAGTTTCGAATTTGGCGAACTTTGAACCGTGAATTTCAACAGTAGCAAGCGGGTCTTGACTTCAATCACTTTTATTTAACCCGCTCTGTCTGAGTATTAACTGATGATATCACAAACATGTCTTTTGAATAAACTGTATGAACACAATACAATATGATGACATAGGCGGTACACACATAGCGAGCCAATCAGTGAGTGAGGAGGTTGGCAAACACAAAGCAGCAAACAAAAAGCGGTTCTCACATGCTCTCATTGGGTGAGATACTGTCATTCAGATAAGAGCCATTACGATTCTCCATTTCTGCTAACCTGCAGAGGGGGAAGAAACAGAGCAGTCAGTCCCAAAGTAGCAGATTCTGGAGGGAAAACCCACCTCAGATCAATTAATATAGTATACTGACATGATTGTGGTTTTCTTCAGGATAATCTTATGTGCAATTGATATGAAAACACTTACACACTAAATATGTAACTTTCCACTACAAGGGATCTCTATCAAAATTATTATAAAAGACACAGTTTGGTGATGTTTTTAAGTACCCTGGGATCATGGGAGTAGCAGAAGCTGAATTATTGCAATACAAAAACATGTGTTAAAAAAAACTGGATTGTGGCAGACAAACTGGATCGTGGGCAGACAAACTGGATCGTGCCAGACAACGACATAACTGACACGTGTGCAAGAGGGAAATGACGCCATTGACAGGCGACCAAATGAAACGGACCTTGATTGAAATGAGGCGTTTCTCTGGGTGTGAATTTAAATACATTGGATAATGTATATATTACATTACCAATAGTCGTTTTCCTGTGATGGGTTAACATCTTAATTCCTCGTTTTTGCACAATGAATGGGAGAATGTGTTTTCTAAAGGGGGCAAAAATATGGCCTGGCGTCATCCAGCAGCAGGAATGATGGACATTTTAGTGATCATGGTGGTATTATGTTGTAACTGTTGGAGTTCCTCTATGTTTGGCATCTTATAGTTTTACCTGTAACAGATGCAATGCTAGACACCCACACACTGTGTGCAGCCCTCTGTAACCCTCTGCATTATATGTTATAGTGTTTACAACTGCTGCACTACAAAGTGATGCTGCACCTCCAGTACCTGGCCTTTTAATATTTGATACAAGTTTGCTTATATTGCCTTGAAAGCTGCCTCATGAAAGTGGCAATCGGCTATTTGGTTGGACTCGCTTGTGTACCAATCTTTGTAACTGATTTACAGCAGTCACATTTCTGGTGCATTAGTCACAAACACTGCAGTAATACTGTGTGCAACGTAATAAGAAATTGCATGACTGTGCTATATCTATGGAGCCAGGAGTGAATCAGCATAAAGACTGGAAACAGGAGGAAACAGCTAGCCCGACTTCGTCCACCAGCTGAGAAATGCAAACATATGCAGCATGTTAATCAGTGAGCTTTAGAGATGCTGGTAGATGTTTGTTTTTTTTGTTCAATGTTGGAGTGAGCCATGTTTGTAGTGTCATTTATTAATTTGATAAATTTCCTTTTTAGGAAATTGCCTTATTTGCTTTTGCTCTAGCTCATTATTTACTTGCTGTTGCTCTAAGTTCAATATGTATTTGCTGTTGCTCTAGCTCAATATTTAGCCTACAGAGTGGCATACATTTTCTCTTCTCGCCCCCTGCAAGAAATAAATTACAGTCATGTGATGGACATGTTGACGAATACATTGACAGAACATTATCCATATACTTAACATACATTAATGATTAGATGATTGAAATGCAGTTTTTGGGTTTTAGTTGTCTAAGATTTCTAAGATTACTGCAACAACATCAATAGAATGGGAAGTACATTTTGTCTTACTAGTGTTTCCGTTAACCAATTTACCCAAGTGCCAGCAACGATTTCAATAGAGACCGTCCCTCTTCGAAATAAATGAGCTAACTAGAACCATATAGGGTTATTTGTCTTGTCCCCACAGGAGAATCCGTTTTAAGGGTTTTACCTGGAACATGTAATAAAGGTTCCACCCAGAACCCCCTATAACAGGTTCTACAGAGAACCATGTAAGGTGTAATGTGGAGGACACAGTCAATGTGTCCTTGAGCAAGACACTTAACCCTGAATTGCTCCCTGTAGCTGTGTCTACAGTGTCTACAGTGTATGAATGTAACATGATTGTAAGTCGCTTTGGATAAAAGCGCCAGCTAAATGACATGTAATGTAATGGTAACACCCAGAACCTTCTATAGTGTTTCTATCTAGAACCTTTCCACCTTCAAAGAGTGCTAAATAGATCCTCATAAGGCTTTTAAAGGGGATGTGTTGCAGCACTGCCCGCAACAATCATTGTTCACAATCACAGTTTTGGGGGACGTTGGCTGATCTTTTAACACACATGCAATGCAATACAACAATCCTTAAACCAAAATGTTCTTCCAAAAAATGGTTGTTTCAATGAAATGGGTTCTTAATGGAAGCCGTAGTCTGATAGAGAATCCTTGAAGAACCAGAGGGTTCTTCAGAAGGAAATGGTTCTAGTTAGAACCTTTAACCTTCAGGAAGAACCCGTTTGGTACCCTTGTTAACCCTTAAAAAGTTGTTCACAGTCATTTCTGATGATCATATTGTTTTTGAAAAGACATACTAGTGTTAAAACATTAGGCAAACAATATTCCATCCATATCCATTGTATTGGGGTGGGGGCAGGGGAGCTAAACAACTTTATGCATGGCTAGATACCACTAGAAATAAGTGAGATATGTGTTTTTAGTTATAACCAACTATTTAAAAAATAACCCTGCTATTATATTTGAAGAAACCAGTCTGGCCATTAAGACCGGCCTTGCAAACTAACCTCCCCGCTGTGCGCCTCCAACAAATCTATCATGATGATAGCTGAGAGCGAAAAGCTGAAGATTTAAACTGCTCGATCTCCACTAGATAAGTTTCCTGGTGGTTTGGAATATGAGCCCGTAAAGCAAACAGACTTTGGGGCTTTATCAACGTTAATATATATACAAATCTTTTAAAACAGCTTTTTTTTTAAAAAAGCAGATGGACTGTGACATCTGCCCAGGCCGGTGTATTTGTACTCATAATCTGCTGCACGCCAAGAAACAAGCGATAACCTTGTGGTTTGGGGACCGTCAGCTCACTGGAGGATTAATTATATTACTTCTTCACCCTACCACCCTTCGTTTAATCTGCTGGATGGTATCTGGAATCTGCCAGATCTAGATGCGAGAGGGACTGAGAGCAAAGGACCAGAGGGGGAATGTGACTCAGCATATGTGTCCGTCGGCGTGTGCTGGTGTGTATTTATGCGTGTTGGCCTGAGGCAACAGTGAGTGGTGTCAAGTACTCTCTGGCAGGGATCAAAGACTCAACAAACTCAGAACTCATACTAACTCCACGGAGGAGTACCATCACCGCACGACTGACTGATTCAAAGATCAATCGATCGACTGCTTGATTGATTCATAGTTTGATTGATTTGACTGCTTCTCAAACCCTCAGCGGCGGGTTTCTGGGAGCATTTTAGGATCACTGAAATGTTTTGGTGAATAAACTCTGACTGGTTCAGTGTGGCAACACAACAATAACAATGTTTTTTCCCTCTCTCCTCTGTGTCCAGTATTGGTGAGGTTTTTCGCACGCACATGCTGGCGCATTGGACGGCACAGATTCATTAACATATGCATGTACTGGACCTCCCACTGCAGAACGCTTATTCCCCAAAAACTCTATGTATCACTTTATCATGGGAACAGATTTCATTTCTGCTGTATACAAAGAGATATCTTGACGTTTTTCTTCAGCCTATTTCTCATCTTTATTACAACCTGACTGACAAATCATTGTTGCACATTCAGCATTAAAAGGTTTTTAAGTAAGTATGGGTTTTCTTCAATCTAAAAAGCCCATGAAGTGTTAAATGGCTGAATGATGTAGTAGTGTGAAAGCGCTTTGAGTGGTTGGAAGACTAGAAAAGCAAGATACAAGTACAGGTCCAGCCATTAACAATAATATGTTTAGATGGAAAGTTTGGGTTTTTGGAAGAGGGGTTGTATGAGGTACTTATCTATAGTCAGTGTATGGCGGTCGGCAGGCAGTTCAATGTATGCCTGTGGCAGCAGCAACATATATGTTAGCCACCTAAAAATATCAATATCAGTTTAAGTGTCACCTATATTTAGACACATGGCCATCAGACCGCCCTGTTTAAGTTTACAATAGGGGACCTGAAGTTGCAATCTATGCTCTCTTCATATTCACACTCAATTAAACCATAAAGCAGGGTATGCTTTAGGGTGGGGCTACTTTGTGATTGACAGGTTGTTATCGCTACCAGAGCCGCATACTCTATTAGAATATGATTATGGTCTCTTCCAAGCGGCAGTCGATAAAGCAATGGGTGACGTCCAGAAACTATCTGGTCAAGGCAGCGTTGACCAGCAGCTATCGTGTTCTGCAGGGTAGAACTAAAAGGAGGTTTGTCAAAACGAGTCTCGTGGCTTTGAAAAGAAGATAGAGACCGGCTTCAGTTCCCGGTCAGAAAGAGCTGTCTGATGTCAATGTAAACTACAGGTGAAAGTATTCTAAATATAGGGTACACTTAAACTGATAGAGATTTCTTGAGCAGAATGGGAGCAGTACAATGCTTTGCTCACATTCTGGTTCTCCTGTTGTGTTGGCTCTCATCTACTGTACATTGACTATGGATAAGTATCTAGTTTGTCAAGGTATCCCATTGTCCATTAAACAAATTTAATTAATCAACTCTCGTGCATAGACTACTTTCAAAGCAGTCATAAAAATATTGATCTGGAATTAGTCATTTAGCTGTTAAAAGGTGCCAGAAACACAAAATTGTGACTAAATATGCATCACTGATGTTGTATTGCCATCAGCTCTTAGAAATATCATCAGTTGCTGATATTTGCTCCAGTGTTATTTCTTCACCGCCATTTTATCTGTTACCTTTAGCGCCTGGTTCAGACACTGAGTTTGGTTTAGTTCAGTTCAGAAAGGTGTTGATCGAACTGTATAATCATCTTGGAGGCTGTTTGTGCTGCAGGTGTTTCTGTTATTTATAAATAGTTGTATCACCTTTATGAAGGGAGGATTTATTGCAGTACTGTTTAATTACACTGCGTTATAGGCGTACCCAATAATCTGAGAATAGTTCAATTTCAGTGAATGTTTGTGCTGTGGGGCTTTGAGGTGGTGATTTATTAATTTAAAGTTTTGTGTAACATAAAATGTTTTGCGCAGTACATAACGTATAAATGCAGAGCAGGAAAAAACATAATAGGGTGGTAAGTGTCCTGTACCTTAAACTCAGCTACAGGGAAATATAGGTGATATACAACATAAATACATTAAAAAATTGGATCACTTAGTTAGCAATTGCTTTGACTCAAACAAGCTTTTACTAAAGGAGCATAATTTTACTTTTTCTGAGGTAAAAACACCTCTAATAAAACTCTATAATGATCAGCTTTTATATATACAGTGGAACGAACATGAGAATGTTGACCGCGAGCTCCCCAGAATGTAAGCAAGGAATTAGGGCATCTGATCCCCTGTGAGTTAACTGCTGCATTAACTGGGGGGAGGGGGGGGGGGAGAGAGAGAGAGACAGACATCCCAATGCAGGAAGTGTGTTGTGCTTCAGCGTTTTTCTCCAAATTAATTATTCTAAATCGCATCAATCAAAATGTTTCTGGTGTCTTGGAGAGCTCTACAGAGGAGCCATTAGCCACGGCGCTCATAAAGGGCCGAGGATAGCAGTGGGGAATGCAAAAGTGGAGCATTACTCCACCGCGTCCTGCTCGCCACTTAGTGAGTCTACGCTACGAAGGGGCTGCTGCTGCTGAATGCAGATCGTGCGTTACCGGTTGGCGTAGTGCTCGATCCGAGTGTGCGTGTCGTCATGCGAGAGTTGAGGGGACAATCCAGGCCTGCGGCATAGAGAGAGAGAAACAGACAGAATAAAAAGAGATACTGAATCCAACCGGAAAGGGATTTATTAATCCTGACTCACACAGGCACAAGCCGCATGGATCCACAAGAGAGCTATGAGGCAAGTGACAGTACGAAGCACAAGTGTGTGGCGGTGTGAAATACTCTGTAAATAAGCTTCCCCGCTTGCATCGTGCACTCCTGGTCTGGACTACGTTTGCCTTCACTTCAAAAGACACGTCAGATCAGAGATCTCACCCCTCGTCTGCACCGGGAAAAATCAGCATTTTCACATCATTAACTGGGAGTCTCTGTTTTTTCCTGCAGTGTTTCAGTCCTTGAGAAATTAGGGTTTTGACTCTTAAATGCTTAAATTGTCGATTTACAAAAGGCACCTTGATGATTGGAGGTTTTGTCTGTTAAGAGCTGAACGGATGAGTTCTCATCACAAAGTAAAGGTAAAAAACTATCAATTTTCCAAACACATTTCGTTCTTTTTTAATTTAAATTCTAATGCTTGATTCTAAATCATCTATATGCCACTGGCCACAGTTAGCGTGTTTCACAGTTTGGTACAGATGGGTCATAAATATAAAAAATATCTATCTGGTATTGTCCCCCCCTCCTTTTAGTGCATGTGAGTGTGCCCCACTGGTTAGCCCACGCCCACCATTCTGCAGTGCCTTCCCGACCGTGAATTGCGAGCGGCTAGCTCAGCTGTGTCCCTGTTAAGAGCTGTGATGAGGCAATAGATATGTTTTTCCGTATTGAGCACCTTTTAAAATATCTATAGTGATAGAAAGTTACATTTAGTTTTTTCTTTTGGCATTGAGATTTGTTCTCATACATATTAGTCCCAGACAGGCATTTATGCTCAGCACAAGGCAGTAGAGCTGGGTTTTCCTTTCATTGGAAGATCTGCGATTCAATCCCTGGCTTATCCAGTCTGCACATCCAACGTACAGCAAATCATAATGTGTGTGACGTCATCAATAAATGCAGGATCGAGAGCATATCTGGAAGGCCAAGCACACCATGTCATTATACGGGCTCATGGCACTTACAAGCATGATATCACTCTTGTTCCACTGCTAGTCATGACAAACATATACTGCTGAGGATGATGTGTCGCTGCTGTGTGCCATTCCCATTCACTTGCAGATAAGACACATCAGTAGTCTGACACTGCTATTTGCTCATGGACATTTTGTCAAAGTGTCTCTCTCTATATTGGGAACACTTTGAAAAATGATCTATATATATGGATTCTATTTGTACTCAGGTTTGTTAAAAAAATTATCATTTATGGTATAGAACTGTGTTATACTGCACAGAAGGCATTTGAATTATCCCTTCTTCTAGCCATGATTGTACCGTTTCATTAGAGGTGCAGGACTTAATGAAAATAAACAGAATTGAATTGAATTGAACGCTGTGTACCGACTGAAGTATATTTAAATTTGAATCAGTATATTAAAATGAAAGGTCATATATGTCAGTGAAACATGTGTGACATTGTATTTTTAAGCAGCTGCAATAATTAATAGTGACATACCATTCAGAAATGATATATGACAATAAAGCTAAAGTGGAACACCATCAGCCCCTTTTCAGTCTGAGCGTTGCGGCATTCTTGGCTTGAACAGGTTAACAGGTGAGATTTCAATAGGTTAGAAAATATTTAATAAATCATCAGAATTGGACGTTTCTTTCTGGCCTGGATAGTTCTCATTTAAAGTCCGAACCAGAGTGACTAATCTTGAATCACAGATCTGCAGGGTGATGTCGGGTCAAGCAGCAGGGAGAAACTATGAGATGTAAACCCATCACAACGACAAAGAGAATGGCACAACAACAATAAGTATGAAATGGGCATAATTTAGTGTGTTTGAGTTCTTGTACTTGTCACTTAGTGAGGACAGTAATAAGTTTACCACAGAGTGAGGACATTTTTGGAATGTGAGGACAGTTAGGCCGTTCGTCACTTCTCCAAATGTCTGTTTGAGGTTTAAGGCTTGGTTCAGGTAAGAATTTGGATTAGGTTAGGGTAATACATTTAGTTGTGACGGTTAAGGTTAGGGAATATATTATGTCAATAAGGGTCCTCACAAAGATAGAAGTACAGAGTGAGTGTGTGTGTGTATGTGTTTTGTTTGATTGCGGTCTAGAAATAGTAACAGAGGACAACGCACACAACATTAGCGCAAAATTTATTATTTACTAAAAGTCCCAAGCATGTATCCCGTCTAGCGTGCGATAACTACTGTAACGACCACACTGAAAATTTTGTTTTTGAAAGGCTTACTGTCAACAAATATGGACAGAAGCAGAATATTCCGTACACATGCGAGTGACTACAAGTCGCCATGGCTGAGTTGTAGTAATCACATACATGCAGGACTTTTAGCGCATATGTACGGGCATCTTGTTCTCGGTGTCCCTTTACACCCCCGTTAATGTGTGTGTGTGCCAGCCAGGTACTTACGCATGGTCTACGGGCCAGAAGTTGATCAGAGTGACAGGACTGAAAGAAAGAAAAAAACGCTAGATGATGACACAGGAAGTGTGAGGACACTAGTGTGAGGACACTACACAGTAAGGCTTGATGGGAGCTGTTGTACGGAGGGGCAGAAAGAGGAGGGTGCGACAGTGCAACCAGATTGACACAAACAAAGACAGCGTGAACAAATATGAGTTATAGCGCACATGTCACACATGGATACAAAACATACCGTAATTAATAAGGAATTGATTATTGATTAGCATTTTAGATATAATAAAAAACTCATACAATGTATCAACCTAAACATGAACACAAAATAAAGGGCCTGTGTGTTTGTGTGTTTTTTAATTGCGGGACAAACACAACTCAGTCATACATTAATCCGACATGAAATGTCACTGTGCACAATAGCTTCAGACTTTAAGTCATCAATCCCTCTATACACTATACCTGTCTGCAACTGTAAAACCGTAACAATATTGTGTTCTGTAGTGTTTCTTATTTCTTCATTTGTATTACGGAGTTATTGTGTTTTAGATTTAAAGCACTCAGCCTTGAATGAATAATAGTGACACTTTCATAATTCTTTAAGAGCCAATAGCTCTATTATTATTGACAGTGTATCTTAAGCTAATTGTAGTAGTTCGATAATCATCAGTATTCTACGACGGTATTAGGGCCATTGTAGGTCAAAAATAATAATTACAGAAATTATAAATTGATATCACAAATTGTGCCTCTTGACTCTTAAACGGTGACCTATACCTCTCTCACAACCCTCAACTATAAGCGGCGTAATCTAAACAATCTAAATATTTACTGTGTAGGCAGCAGACACAGATGGAGGTGGAAGCAATTTTAAACACACCACTGCACAAACACGATCACAGCTAAATTAGTGAGCAAACTACTCTTCTATGCATCTTCTATACAACTTGTTTCTCTTCCTGTTTGCCCTTTGTGTGTGTGTGTGAGAGAGAGACTCACGTTTCCATGTTGTCGCCCTCCAAGATGGTCTGGACGGGCAGGTAGCCCATGCGTGGGTGTTTGGCAAAGTAGCGCTTAGTCCTGAATTTGTTCTTCAGCACCTTGGCAAAGTCCCTGACATCCTCCCCTGAAGTAGTCTGGAGAGAGACAGGGCACAAAGGTGGCTTTGTTCACTCCATGAGAGTGGGAAAAAATACCCCCGCACACACCTTGTACAGTGGAACATGCCACTTGTTTATTTCAAGCCCTTTTGCCTTTATTCACACATCTAGTGAGAGAAGTTAACGCCCTTATTGTCGGGTCTGAGTGTGTCATTACAATTATAAGTCTGTAATGTCTACCCTTTGCCTTTAACCCTTTATTTACACTAGATGTCAGAAAATACGTCTACCGCTTCAGGTTTACTGCTACAGCACAGGAGAGAGTGTTTTGTTATGCGATATGTTAAAAAGTTGTATACTTTGACATTTACACTGTGGCCCTTCTATAAAACTCAGTAAGTCAGATATTAATCCATGGTCCAAAACATTTTTATGCCCCTCCTGGTGCAGCAGCTTGGTCTCTACCATCTCTAGAGAAACATCGGGCTCTTTAACTGCTAAATGCTCCACTAGTCGATAATATTATCTTTCACATTACTGGTTGGTACTCTCTCAAAGTAATAGTTTAACATTTTGGGGAATGTGTTGATTGGCTTTCTTATCCGAGAAGGCCGATACCACTCTTGTGTCTGTATGTTAAATATGAAGCTAGCAGATTAGCTTAGCACCAGCATAAAACGAGAGTTACGTATGCAAGTACGGTTCTATGACTCCTGGATGACAGGGCGTGCAGTTCGCCTACTCAAGGAGAAAAACAGTCTTTGCCGACAGCCATCTCAGCTCTGCCTCCGCCAGGGGTTCGAAAGAAGGCGAGCATAGGGTGTCCAGTACCACGGACAGGTCCCATGGAGGAGCCTTTGCGGTGCTCGGGGGACGCAGTCGCTGAGCCCCTTTTAAGAAGAGGGACACCAACCTGTGGCTCCCTACCGTGTCATTGTCAATTTGAACATGCTGCCATGAGATAGCAGCTACATACACCCTCAGGGTAGAGGGAGACCGGCCCTTCTCCCTGTTCACCCTGAGGCCCCACAGGGCCACGAGTGAGAAGGCGAGCGGTGTCTTGTGCAGCCTGAAACCGGGATGGTGCACAGATCAGCCAATCATCCAAGTACGGCAGTATCTTTACGCCCTGTAATTGCAGGGGGGAAAGGGCGGCAGCAACACACCTTGTGAATACTCGTGGGGAGAGAGAGTCCGAATGGAAGCACCCTGAACTGAAAGTAGCGGCCTTGGAAGGCGAAATGAAGGAACTGCCTGTGATGAGGCACAATAGGAACATGAAAATAGGCATCCTTCAAGTCGAAGACGTGAACCAGTCTCCTCTGGAGATGGCACAAAGGACCTCTGCTGTGCTGAGCATATGAAACGGTAAGACCTTCAGGAACTTGTTCAGTCCCCTGAGATCTAGTACTGGGCGCAGTCCGCCGTCTTTCTTCCTTACGAGGAAGTAGGTTGAGTAGAACCCCCTGGGCTGTGCCATGAGATAGCAGCTACATACACCCTCAGGGTAGAGGGAGACCGGCCCTTATCTTATCTAGAAGTGGGGGAAGGTGAGGTGAGGGGGGGAGGTGAGGTGAGGGGGGGAGGGGATGTGATGTGAGGTGAGGTGAGGGGAGGTTTCTTCCTTGCCTCCTTGACTGGCTTCCTTCCTGTGTGTGTATTAGTGGACACAGACACATCCACATTTCCATATCTCTCCTCTAGTAGTGTATCACTGGTTGCCATGGTGAGAAGCCATATTTAAGCTGCCCTGATTAGCTCATGTGAAGCAGCTGTGTGTCTGACTAATCTGGGTATTTCATGAAAAAGAACCTGTCAAAATGTGTAATGTCACAGTAAACCATAACTCTGATCACAAAAGTGTGGACGTTAGGAGAGGCTCAAGGCTTTTGTGCACGTCTACGTGTCCTTGTGTTTTTGGGTTTAGATATGACGGCTTAATCACAGTTTACAAAGTGCTCTCACTTCTTTCAAAAAAGAAAATGTGGCTCGGTTTTAGAATGGAGTCGAATGGGGCAGAGGTGGACTTGCTCCCTCGTTAAGATTTCTCCTGACACATGTGGGAAACATTTTGGATTCCATCAACACATGTGAGGAGCAGCACAAAATTCCCTACGTTTTGATCTATAAATGGTGTAAAAAGAATGAGAATTGTGGCAAAATACGTTTTATACACACCTATTATAAACTCTGAAAACAGCGCGGAAATCTTCTGAAACCCGAACAAAGATTCCGTCTAAACTGTGCTAGCTATGACAAAATGTCCAATTGGAAAAATAAGCACCATGCTTGTTAACGTTTTAAACTTTAAATTATTTCTCGGAGACACAGTGTGGGCACAAAGATTAGCGTTTTCTCTTCCGAAACCCCATTCAAGTAAATGGGACAATTTCTCGCAGTTTTTTGGCGTTTTGGGGGCTAAGCGCCGGTCCGATCTCTAATAGCACACGATTTCCAATCACACCGCACGTTTTGATGTATTTTGACGTATCTGCGAGCTACGCTTTGGGATCCTTAGTGGTCCAAAGTATTTTTCCCATAGGCTTTGCGATTTTTTATGTATTTTTTACACATATGCGTCCAACGCTGCGAGCTGTACGCTTGAACAAAGTTCTGGCGGAGGAATAATAAAATTACGAAAAATAATAATAAGCCCGCAGGAGTACATGCAGTGTGGCTTGCTGCAGCAAGGCTCTATGAGCCTGCTGCTTCGCATAGCCACACCGAATAACATTTCTGCCAAAGAGAAACTCCAGAAGTTGACAAATTACGCCATAAATATAATTTGTTTAAATTGTAAACAAACAAATCTGTAAGCAACATGTTGTGCTAAGCTAATAGCCTGCTAGCACATAATAGACATGAGAGTTGTGTAGATTCTTGGGAAAAGAAGGGGATAGTCCAGAATTATAACATGAATAAGTGCAGCTTTAATGAACACTGCGAGTGCTCTGTTGTTTTTACTGACAATATTTTTCTGACATCTCCTGGACCAGAATGTAGTGCGTGTTATGTCATCTTACTCGTGTTTGTTGGAAATTTTAATCCTATATTTGAATTAGAGTCGTTAGCTGTCATGACTGCAGGTATTCCAATATACAAAAATGGCTGGTCACACACTAAAAAAGGCTTGTTAAAATAATATATATACTGGTAGGAAAAGTATCACTCTCAGCAACTGCACAGATCTCGAAATGCAGATGATTTTCACTTCGTAACAGGAGGAAGAAAAGGATTTGACAAGTCTGGCAACGGAAAATAATTGTCATCTTTCACTGTGTTCATTTACACTTGCAAAGCAGGAATATGAATATATTTATACCGGCGTGCAGTACTCGACCATGGGGTACTGCATCTTGTGTCCCTTGGCGACGCGACCGGAGAAAAAGCAGCATTGGCAAATATCATAGTTGAAATGTTTCAAACTCCGATATCTGGGGAGAGAAAGAGAGGGAGGTCGAGAAAGCAAAAGGACGAAGACAAAAGGAGGGAAGAGAGGAGACATGGGAGTGAAATAAAGGGTGTAAGAAGAAAAAAGGGAGATGGTGGAGGAGCAGGAATAGAAAAAAAAGACAGGGAGAGAATCAATAAAGGAGGTCAATTTATAGCTGTTTTCTCCAGGGTAGAAGTAGTTAAACTAAATTAGATATTTATTTTCTGGCCCTGGGACTCTTTATTGAAATGTATTGCTGCTCTTGAAATGAAGGGGCCCACCAACAATAGAGCCTACACACCTCCCTTTGATGAGTCCCAACCTCTAAAGAAAACAAACTCCTGGGCTTCAACCTCATGGGTCGCCGTTACACATGTGACTGCACAAGTTAGGCTGTTTTACTGCCCTGCTGCTGAGTTGAGATTTAGGGGATAAATAGGTTCACAGCTGGATCTCAACTCTGGTGACTCTGTAAAATGTTCTATTTATTTTTACTGATATAATAACTCCCAACAAACAAGTGTTGTATGTGCAGGAGAGAAAACTATGGAAGCCCTGACTTTTTTCATTTTCTAAGTCTGTTTTAAATTGTTTGTCTTCTGAATTTATGGCTTAAGAATAGCCAAACATGTTTTGCCAGGACACTATTTCTAAAGTTCTTTAATATTTGTCAGTGTTAGTTGTTGTAATACTCATTTCGGCCATACATTCATGTTTTCTTCCAGGTGAGTTATAATTTACAAACTTGGTAACACACCGGGAGTCATGATGAAGAGAATAGCTTTGTGGAGCCAACCAGGGAGCCATCTCTCTTTTTACATAGGTAAGGATGCTCTTCTGTATTATCTCTACAATAAATGCAATGTCTTCTCCACAGTTATTGGGAAAAAACTGACTATGGTGAGATGGAAAGATATCTAATAGAACATATATAGCTGATTTATGCTAAGGACCACACATTTATAAAGTAAAATATTCTAAGCATTGCACGCAAGTCAGTTTCAACCTTCCCTGATGATGGGAACGTAAAGGTTCAGTGCGGCCCCACAAAAGAGCATAATTGAAAATGAAATTAGTTTTGTGTTTTAATGCACTGTATGTAATGAGATGAAGAATATAATACTCTACGGCAAAATGCCTAAAATTCTGCTAATTTCTCTTAATTAGACATTCAGATGTGCTGCACAAAGGTGAATGACATATGAAACATTCACCTATTATACCCTTGACAAAGAAAAACATGAATATTCTTTAAGGCACATTTGTACTGTGAAAATGAAAAGTGGTTGTGACTGAGTGGCTCTACCAACCTGAATCCTATGATGGGACACTCCTTGCAGATATTACACTTGGCCTGGTGCTTGGCGGTCTCGGCGGCGGCGACGCGGTGCAGGACGGGCAGCCACACCATGGACTGGGGCTCCAGGCGCATCCAGTCTAGGAACATGGCGGCTTCCAGCTCAGGTTTGTTATTGGCCTGGGAAGAAAATTACTTGCATTAAGCATGGTTTTCAAATAAACACACACACACACACACACAAACAAACAGGACTGCATGTCTACAACATATTTTGCTTAAGTCCATATTCGTTGGCATTTAGCCTTTCAAAAACAAAACAAAAAACGTCCAACATGAATGACTACATAAATAAAAATACCACTTTTTTAATGTCTATTCTCCCCATCTTATGACAAGTATAACTAGTGAGTAGATCAAATCTGCTCGTCTTTTTTCAATTATTTTGTAAGAGTAAAAAAACAAAAAAATAGTGGAGTTAATTGGTAGGTAAATAAATGTATCAATTAATAAGTACTGTGTGTGTAGCTGATATTTTTTTTCCCTCTGTGCCATAGAGTTTTCGATTAAAAGACTATTAAAAAGTCATCAATGAGTTCCACTGTTCCACTGGGTGACACACACATTTTGACTCCATCCTCCATACACCATCCACCTGTCCCAAATACTAGAGCACAACAAATTAAATAATGGAAATACAAATGCGCAATCTCCTGATATTTGTTAAAAACTACAGCCACCAGGTGCTACACAGCCTTTTTTCCCATGTCTCTTGTTTGAAAATGAAAGAGATAGACAGACTGGGGGACAAAAAAAAATTATAACAACATATTTATCCATCACTTTTCCGATCAGCAATTTTCTTTTTGTTTTAATGGAATTGATTACCCACATCTCCCTCTTTCTTTCTCACGCCCGCCCGGGCGTGCACAGCGATTCCTGAGGGAGCAGCTGGAATAAAGCTAAGCTGTCACCAGTAGTTTTTAGCTAGATGAGCTTGTCCACCTTGTGTGCACACGTATGTGTGTGTGTGTTTGTGTGTGTGTGTTGTCTTTCAACGTAATGAAATCTTCAGGACCTAAAAAGGACTGTTCGAGCCTCATAATAACTGAAAATGTAAGCAAATGGCTTTTGTTGGTGACAATGATTGTAAAAATTTACATTTACAGTCAGGAATGTTTCTCGACTTATTTATTCCATCTAATGCTAATGAAAAGTTCTGGGATGTTTTAAGGCCAGGCCCAAACTTTTACAACCAGAAAATAATGAAGATATGATGTTGACAGCCCACAAATATCATGTTTTTTATTAGTCATTTTAAAACCAATGGGTCTGCAATGTTAAACGGAGCTTGATAAATATGTTTTTTTTGTTAGCTTTTGTTGCTACAGGTTCTTTCAGCTGTAGCTGTTGGCACTATAAGAAGTAAAAAAAATACTTTTTGGACTTTTGTTTCTTTGTATTACAATTTGACCATGCAATGAATCTTAAAATTCGAATATGATGCATACATAAATTATACAATGCTAAAACTGAGGCTAAAGCTAACAGCCATAAACTCAACGACTCACCAAAATGACTCTTGAGGCTTTGAAGAGAGCATGGATAACGGCTTCAGTTCCCCATCGGACAGAGAGCTAAAGCCGTGAAAATATTCTAAATAAAGCGTACACTTTAAAAGGAAATAGATTATTTTAGGTGTCTAAAGTCTGTTTAGCTGCTTCCCCCATCCACGGCTTTGCTACCATGCTGGTCCGTTTCTCCAAACTGGTGGCGTGTCGACCACCATCTACTGTAGCACAGAGTACGGATAAGTACTTCATACAACCCCCCTTCTAAAAAATGTCAGACTACATTTGAGGGAAAGAGACAACTTTGGTGTCCAACGCTGGGACTCTTAAGGCAGGGTTGGTAATCTTCTTACATTTTTCTCCCATTACATCCTGAAAGCAATCAATTGAATGCTCCGACGTAAAAAATAAAACTTTCGATGTCTGTGGCTGTCGTCGGGATTGTGACAAGTCCGTCCAATCATTTAATTAAAAGGCCTTGTCATTTCTGCCCGTGCATTGCTTATCATCAGAGTCCTTCACAAGCTGCTCGCGTGACAGCTGTGATTTCAAACAATAGCCATGTTTGTTGTTTACATCCCAAATACACCTCTGCAGCTGTCAGAGATAATTTGTTTGATGCTCTGCAAGCTGTCCACCATGCCCACTTGTTTTTACTATCCTTGCTTTAATCAATGTTTGGCCATTATTTTCTGTAAGTCTCATAGCACCATATCCAGTTGCTTTCTATAAATAAACCTAATTTAGCTTGATGTAAATACTCATTGGACACTCAGGGTGGCTGTGCTAATATGTGACCTTCATTGGAGGGCCTTAGGCATCAGTGCCAAAAGACATGCGGGCTATTGCACATTTTACTGTTACTAATTTTAGTGAGTGCATTCCTTACAACTGCCTGTGACTTCTGAGAGTCAAATCAGACTGCAAACTCAAAACACATGTGACTGTGTCGCGTACAAACTGGAAGCAGCTGCGGACGGAGGGCTCGATGTTGGAGCCACCGAAGGAGGCGACCTCGCCGAGCTGCCGGGGGATCTGGATGGAGTCGTGGAGGAGGAGACCCAGACGCCGCTGGTCGCAGAAGCCTGTTGCGCTGGCAACCTGCCTGAACAAGACTGGAGGATGGAGGGAGGGGGAGGAGAAGTGGGACACAAACACACACATCAGACAGGTTGGTTAGAACAAGGCATTCCTCCTGTTTATGATGGACATTATCAGGGCTTCCCCTCCATTGATATTTGTTTAAAATTGACATAATTATGGCCAAGAACGTGATTTTCTTAGGTCACGGTTACCTTTGCCCACCAAATTCTTATCATTTTTATACAAAGGTCCAAGTGGATGTTTGAGCAAAACCTGAAGACCTTCTTCAGACAGTGACTAAATTTACATGCACACTCCTATTCCACCATTATTCTAAACATAATCAGAATTTGTTATGGCTCGTAAAAAATCATATTCTGTTTGAATATACAAAATTGGGCCTTATTCCGAATGGAGCATGTTCCGATTAAAGATATGTGGATATTGTTTGGGTTCTAGGAGAATTTTTTGGACATGTAGAAAGGGGGATAGGGGTTTTACAGCAATTTGGGACGCACCTGTTTCCTGTTTACGACCAGCTCTGTGCGTTTTCCACAAACCAACAATCCACTAGTTAATAGTTGCAAAGCTGAAGTAGAAATGCATGCCCAAAACAAAAGCCCACGTTTCTGCTCTGAAGGCGAAACCCACCTACTTGTAAACATATTGTAGGACTCTGATAACAACAGGTTTTTGGGTATCCGCAAATATCACAATGCCAACATTTTCAAGAAGGTGGTGGAAGGAATAAAAGTGTGCTCAGACGGTCCAACAAGTACGGCACTGGTGGAAAACTTTGGAAAAAAACAACAGCAAATAAGACAGTGAGGCAAAGGAGGTTTGCTCCCTGGTATAACCCTCAGACCCGCGAACTAAAGCAAACATCACGAAAGTTCGAAAGCATATGGCGTTCCACCAATCTGGAAGAATCACGCTTAGTTTGGCGAGACAGCCTTAAAACATATAAAAAGGCTCTCCGTAATGCCAGAGCAGCCTATTACTCATCAGTAATAGAGAAAAATAAGAACAACCCCAGGGTTCTCTTTAGCACTGTAGCCAGGCTGACAGAGAGTCACAGCTCTGTGGAGCCGTGTATTCCTATAGATGTCAGTAGTAATGACTTCATGAACTTCTTCAATGAAAAGATTTTAACTATTAGAGGCAAGATTGATGATCTCTTGCCCTCAACTACTGCCGATCTGTCATCAAGAGGAGTGGCCTTGGAAACGGCTGTATGCCCTGGTGTGTATTTGGATAGCTTTTCTGCCATTAACGTTCACCAATTGTCTTCAACGGTTTCTACTTCTAAACCGTCTACCTGTCTCTTAGACCCCATCCCAACGAGGCTGCTTAAAGACGTGTTGCCTTTAATTGGCACCTCTCTGCTGGATATTGTTAATGTGTCTTTGCTAACAGGGCATGTACCACATTCCTTCAAAGTAGCTGTAATTAAACCTCTCCTGAAAAAGCCCACTCTTAATCCAGAGGTGTTGGCTAACTACAGACCGATCTCTAACCTTCCCTTCCTCTCTAAGATCCTTGAGAAAGTAGTCGCAAATCAGTTGTGCGACTTCCTACATCAGAATAGTTTATTTGAGGAGTTTCAGTCAGGATTTAGAAAACACCACAGCACAGAGACAGCACTGGTGAAAATTACAAATGACCTCCTAATTGCATCAGATAAAGGACTCATCTCCGTACTGGTATTATTAGACCTTAGTGCTGCGTTCGACACCATTGATCATGACATCCTATTACAGAGACTGGATCAGTCGATTGGCATTTCAGGTACCGCACTAAGTTGGTTCAAATCCTATTTATCAGATCGATCTCAATTTGTATTTGTAAACGATGAAGCCTCAATGACCACCAACGTTAATCACGAAGTTCCACAAGGTTTACCTTATATATGCTTCCTTTGGGCAATATCATCAGGAAACACTGCATAAACTTTCATTGCTATGCAGATGATACTCAATTATATCTATCGATCAAACCAGAGGAGACCAACCAGCTCGCTAAAATTCAAGAATGTCTTAAAGACATAAAAACATGGATGACCTGCAACTTCCTGATGTTAAACTCAGACAAAACTGAAGTTATTTTACTGGGCCCTGAACACCTCAGAGATCAATTATCTGGTGATGTGGTTTCTGTAGATGGCATTTCCCTGGCATCCAACACCACTGTAAAGAATCTCGGCGTTATCTTTGACCGAGACTTGTCCTTTAACTCCCACTTTAAGCAAATCTCAAGGATTGCATTTTTTCATCTACATAACATTTCAAAAATCAGGCACATCTTGTCTCAAAAAGATGCAGAAAAGCTGGTTCACGCATTTGTTACTTCAAGATTAGATTACTGCAACTCCTTATTATCAGGCTGCTCTAATAAGTCTCTTAAATCCCTCCAGTTGATCCAGAATGCTGCAGCTCGTGTACTCACAAAAACTAAGAAAAGAGATCACATTACTCCTGTATTAGCTGCTCTGCACTGGCTCCCTGTAAAATCAAGAATCACATTTAAAATTCTTCTCCTCACCTACAAAGCCTTGATTGGTGATGCACCATCATATCTTAAGGAGCTTGTAGTACCATATTGCCCCACTAGAGAGCTGCGCTCACTAAATGCGGGGCTACTTGTGGTTCCTAGAGTCCTAAAAAGTAGGATGGGAGCAAGAGCCTTCAGTTATCAAGCTCCTCTTTTATGGAACCAGCTTCCACTTTCAGTCCGGGAGGCAGACACAGTCACCTCATTCAAGAATAGACTTAAGACTTTCCTGTTTGATAGTGCTTATAGTTAGGGCTGAATCAGGTTTGCCCTGGTCGAGCCCCTTGATATGCTGCTATAGGCTTATAGGCTGCTGGGGGATGTTTTAGGATACACTGAGCACCTATCTCCTCTTCTCTCTCTCCTTATGGATGAATTTACATCTCTCCATTGCACCTTATTAACTCTGCTTCCTCCCCGGAGTCGTTGTGACTTCACGTCTCATAGGGTCCATTGGACCTGGAGGTGTCTGATGCCTGGTGAGCCGGCCTCCCGCGTTGGCCCTGCTGATGCGCCCCGCCCCCTCTCCTCTCTACCTCCTTCTGTTTCATGGATTGGAGTTCCATTCATACATTGTCATATTCATGTAATGTATTTATGTAACTTTGTAAATGCTGTTCATTCTGTACACATGACATCTATTGCTTCTGTCCATCCGGGGAGAGGGATCCTCCTCTGTTGCTCTCCTGAAGGTTTCTTCCCTTTTTTCCCTGTCAAAGGTTATTTTTGGGGAGTTTTTCCTGATTCGATGTGAGGTCCTGGGACAGGGATGTCGTATGTGTACAGATTGTAAAGCCCTTTGAGGCAAATTTGTAATTTGTGATATTGGGCTATACAAAATAAACTGAATTGAATTGAATTGAAATAAGCAAAAGAGCAAAACCGGCTCCTGCTGTTCCATTTTTCCATATTTTGATGTGATAAACATCATGTTAGGGCATCGACCCGTCAAACGCAATAGAATGGCGTTGGTGTGGGATTCACTTGCCCCGGTGAATGCCATTTGTTTATGAGGAATATTGTCTTTTTTGGAATGAGGGCAAAAAATTTAGGGCAAAAAAATTAATATTTGGTGTGTGTAAATGTGTCAAGGTAAAAAAAAAAAAGAAAGGGCCGGAGCTACCTGGTTACCATGCTCATTTCAGCTAAAATTATGAATCTCCAACATGCAACTTATAATACATTACGCTGCTGAACAATGACTCAATCACGATACCATAAATCACAAGAGATACGGCAGGATTATGACTGGGATTGATGAGGTCATACAAACAGTTTCAACAATCTAGAATTGTTTCTATTGTTCATTTTGCAATAATTAACTGTTTAAAAAATGCCCACATCATCTGGCTGCAGATGTGTGTTCAAGTCCTGCCGCTCTGCAAAATTCAGAAAAGATTGTGATTTCATGGAGAAGCTGAGTCACTGTTTCAATACTCCACTTTGATTAGCTTGGTTGTTTCAGAGCGATGAGAGCAGGGATGTGTGTGTGTGTATTACTTACATCTGTATTTATCCTCCAGGTGAGCCTTGCAGAGTGAGATGATTCCAGTTTTGAATGACAGAGTTCGTATCTTTCCGGTGCGACCGCTATCAACCCCCCAAAAAAAACAGCATGTCAGAGTATGCTAAATGCCCCTGAAATAATGAAACTCTCCCTGTGTGTGCGGCGCACTACACATACGTGTCATAGACGTTGAGCAGCCAGTTGAGGCACATGTCCACACACAGCGGGACGTTCACCAGGTGAGAGTGGCTCTGCTCCAGCCGCTGGTACAAGCTAGTCAGACAGGTGACCAGCAGGGGGATGTCAAGCAGCTGCTCATTCTGCTTCAGGCCTTGCTGATCGAACACCTCGCATGCGATCGGCATGCTCAGCAGATCCACTGCAGACGGAAAAAGTAGAGTAGCGGCAGTGAGCAGACATGCTTCAACAGAACCTGCTGGGTTCAAATGCTGCATGTTCAAAAGTGTCCTTGAGCTCCTCAAAGACGGTAATGAGAGGGCAAGCTGATTCCAGGGATTCAATAAAGCATCACATTATTCATCTTTAACGTTCATGACGTCCACTAAAGGACGGGCAGAGAAGAAAGAGGCCTGGCAACGATCAATGAGGAAGGAAAAACAAGAAAGCTAAATGTGCTGTGTATAGTGATTGAACTGATGAGATGATGGTTTCAACTAAAACCCATTTTATTTTTGAAAATAATTCTACAAAACAGGAGCTCTGATTTTTATCCAGTTTTGAGCTGCATTTTTGCAATACACTTTTTAGAACTTGGCTGCTTTTAACTCCATATTTTAACCTGGATGAAGCATTTTAGTCGCCGGATGTCTGGATCTCAAGTTATCCTTCTGTTTTCATGGATTGTGGAGGTCCATTCATACATTGTCATATTCATGTAATGCGTTTATGTAACTCTGTAATGCTGTTCATTCTGTACACATGACATCTATTGCATCTGTCCATCCGGGGAGAGGGATCCTCCTCTGTTGCTCTCCTGAAGGTTTCTTCCCTTTTTTCCCTGTGAAAGGTTATTTTTGGGGAGTCCTGATCCAATGTGAGGTCCTGGGACAGGAATGTCATATGTCTACAGATTGTAAAGCCCTCTGAGGCAAATTTGTAATTTGTGATATTGGGCTATAAAAATAAACTGAATTGAATTGAATAGAAGCTGAGCAGACTTTGGCGGCTTGCAGCCCTTCCAGAACGTCCTGTATCTGCCAAAGGGTCATAGAAATATTTTTTTACATTTAGAATCAGTGTTTTGTTTGTTTTTGAGATGAAGAAACCTCCTAAAAGAAACTCCTGAAAAATAATAATAATAATAAAACTGCAATGGTGGTGAAGACAACAACTCCCATGATCCCACACCTTTTTATGACCAAACTATGTCTTTTGTAAATGTTTTGGTTGAGAGACGCATAGCAGCAGGAAATTACATACCGTACTATGCATTTTAATTTTTAATTCTAAATTCAATCAAGAAGTAAAACTTGAAAGCTACACTGATGACTCAAATATCATCTTGATGCAACTTCAAGGTTGCACTTCAAGGTTGCACTTGAAGCTGCATTAACTGTTATTTTTTTTTCTTATTTTTCATTTTCTTCACAAAGAAGACAATTGACATTTGTGAAGAAAATGAAAAATAAGATGTATTTGTACCACTGCCTTTAGGCAAATACCTGTTAAGGAAAACCGAAACAGGGAAAGGAGATTGAGGGGGGAAAAAAAAGAAATGAGAAGAAGAAACACAGAGTAATAAGCAAAAGAGAGAAATGCCCACCAAGTCTCCTGCTGGGAATAATGGGAGAAAAAGAAAACACACTTCTTTTGCCAGGGTTAATCTTGAAACCTGTTCATTTCTATTTTTAGAAAGCCTTCTTAAAATAAATAGTGCTTCTGTGCAATATATACGGCTGAAAATATATCACACACATAATAGCTTGTAGGTGGCTTACACTCTTCAGCGAGACGAGAAGGATGAGTACACACACACGTGCTTTACACACAAAAAGGAGGAGGAAAAAAGAATACAGTAAGGAATAACTGTACAGGAGACGATGGAGAAGAAGATTGCAGCGGCATATGAAGTGAATTCAAAAACAAAACATGGAAATAGAGGAAAAGAATGAACAAAGGAGGAGTGTAGGAGGGCTGGAGCACAATGAGACGAGCACTCAATGATGAGGAGTGTACTTGAAATAAGAGACGAAAACCCTATGTGACCCTATTCAGAAGAGTAAACTATATATAGACGAAGGGTACTCACAGCAGAGAGCCTTCTGCAGGCGCCTGAGCTTCATGGCTGTTCGGTAGGCCGAGAATCGAACATTGTTCAGGTCGGCTAAAGAAAGAGAAACAATAGTGAAGAGTCGGAGATGCAGAGGAAGGAGATGGTGGAGTCAACGTAGCTAACGGCTACAGAAATTCTTCATCTCTTCTGATTGTTCAACTCTACGGCGTTTGTGATAATTGGCATCTTACCGAGAGACTGGTAGAGCTCGGCCATCTTGGGATGATCCCAGCATGTCGTCTGGGTCTGGTGGCTGAAAGGCCACAAAAAAAAGAGACAAAATGGTCAGTTATGAGGTCAGAACTGTCTCTACATCAATTAAGGATTCACAAATGTATTTTGTGATTTATATACAAATGACTCTAGCCACAAAAAGAAATTAGCATTCTATGTAAATGTTAACAAAAACCCACATTTCCCGAATATGTTTCTGATGCACACACACATATTTCTTGTTTTACACACATCCACAAATACATGTAGTTGAAAGTATTCGAAATGATCACGAAAAAATATATTTGGATGAAACTGCTTGTCATGTGTCAACTTCCCCGACATTGCCTCAATTCACAAATGCACTTTATTTCAAAGAAGAATTATCAGATGTCTCTACTATTCTAAAACAATCTCACTGAGTGTGGCCAAACTGTGGCATAGTGGTTCCTAAGACAGTTTTGGGCTATACAAAATACATTGAATTTAATATGTATATATTTTTAAATACCTAAGAAATTACCAATAATAAGATAAGAAATACAACACTGATAAACAAGTCAAATGAGAGTGCAAGCCGAAGGCTAAAGTTTTGCTTTAGTTTCTTCTTCTTCTTCAAAAAAAAAATATATATATATATATACACAAAATATAACAAAAATCTTACATATATATATATATATTATATAATATATATATATATATATATATATATATATATATATATAATATATATATATATCACTTTCAGAACCAGCATAAAAACGGCATACTAACAACCAAAAAGGAGATGGAAAGTCGTTTTGGGTAATAAATAAATCTCAGAAGCTGATGAATTAGATCTCCCAACAAAAAGAAAAAACACACACTACTACAACACTGTCGTTTATGTGTTTCTCCCCTCCATCTTCTAATCTTAGAGAATAACAACCCACCATGGCTTAAACATCACACAGACTCCTATAACTCCCTGCATCACATGTGTGACAGGAAGAAGAGGAAGAGAGAAAAGAGGCAGAGGGAGAAAGAGATGGATGGCTGCTGTGTCATTCTTCCCTCATACATTCTGTCCTTGTGACTGCTGCTCACCGCTCACAGGAGACTGTGTACGTGTTTGTGTGTGTGTGTGTGTTTGTGTGTGTGTTGGAGACAAACAGATGAGTGAAAGGGGAATGTGTGTGTGTGTGTGTGATTTACGCCATCCAAACTGAAATGAGGGACGTCTATTTTCTCAAAAGAATATGAATGATATCGATGATATATAAAGAACTTGTGCTTCTCGTTGGGGGTCTTGAAGCCTTTTCCATTATTCCAGCTCCTGTAGAATTCAGAGAGTTGAAAGACTTACATATTGCAGTAAAAAAAACGAGGCAGGGTGAGCAAAAAACCCAACCTGAAACTGCTTTGGAATAAGAATTGTTGATAAGATTCAAATCCTTTCTTTGCCAATCTTTGCTTCCATCCAATGACATGTCACTCTATTATCGTGTCTTATTCATAAATTGTTAAGTACAGGCATAGAGGCTGTTTAATAAAGTGATCTTTCGCTGTTTATTACTTTGAAGGTGTTGTATTATGTAGCTGTAAAGGCCAAGTCTCTCCATATTTCCTCCCAACGTTTTCAATTTAATCCCAGTCTGAGCTCTAATCTGCATTCGGTGGCATCTTTAAACAAACACTTTGAATTGAAACGCCATCTAGAAAATCATTAAAACTCTACATTAAATAAATTGCAGCAAAAACTAATTATGTTACTGTAAAGCAAATAGCAGATTTCCCTGGTCATTAATTCTACTTAGCTGCTGTTGTAATAATTATTGTCCTAACATGATAGCAAAATCTGGATGGCTAATTCCAGCTGCATTAATAAGAAAGCATCAATTTTAGCAAAAAAAGTGTGAAGATGTGTCAGATAGTAAATGTGATGGTAATGTGCCAGCTGCATGTTTACATAAAGCCACATGGCTTACTAGCAAGGCAATTACCGGTAGTTTTTTTTGTTCAGGGCATATTCAATATTTGAAAAGTCCTTCACAGGAGATGGGGAACAGTGGTATCTTGAGAAATGCTTTCTCGTGCCTTCCACTTTACATGTCAGATGGTTAATAAAAAGACATTTGGCTCCCTGCAATCCTGGAAATGAGAGTGGCTTCTTATTTAAGAACGTGTCAATCCGAGGGGTCTGTGATGCTTTCAATTCAATTCAATTCAGTCCAATATCACAAATTACAAATTTGCCTCAGAGGGCTTTACAATCTGTACACATACGACATCCCTGTCCCAGGACCTCACATCAGATCTGGAAAAACTCCCCAAAAATAACCTTTCACAGGGAAAAAAGGGGAAGAAACCTTCAGGAGAGCAACAGAGGAGGATCCCTCTCCCCGGATGGACAGATGCAATAGATGTCATGTGTACAGAATGAACAGCGTTACAGAGTTACATAAACACATTACATGAATATGACAATAATAATAATCCATTTAATTTATATAGCGCTTTTTAAGGTACTCAAAGACACTTTACATGTTACATTCATACACCATAGACACAGCTACAGGGAGCAATTGAAGATTAAGTGTCTCGCTCAAGGACACATCGACTAGGGCGGGGATTGAACCACCAACCCCCTGATTGAAAGATGGACCTGCTAACCACTGAACCGGTCATCCTGGGTCAGTGTATGAATGGACCTCCAATCCATGAAACTTAAGTTAAATATAGGACAGTTAAAAGCCTATTCAGTGCCAGCTAGAATAAAATATTAGAGCCGTTTTACAGCCGATGTGATGGTGAAAATGAGACAACAGCTGAAGGCGGAGAAAAGTCTTCCATTAAAGATTTTTGTCCATTCCTGTTTCTTTAGCACAGGTGTGTATGATCAGATGTCAATAGTGCAAAGTGGGTGACCACTGAGCACAGTGGGTGCTGTGGGTCAATGGGGGAAACAATAAAATATTCAACGCAAACAAAACAAACAACAAAAAATGACCTAGTTTAAAATACAGCTCTGCTTAGCGTTCCTTCAAAGACAAAACCCCTGTTTTCCGCTTCATAATTCTGGCCTGGGGCATGTTTTTACACAACTGCAACCCTTTCCCGGCTTGTTAAAAGAACACTTGTCGAGTTGGTCACACACAAGCGCACCTGCAGTTAACCTTTGTCTGAAAAGCAGC
This sequence comes from Cyclopterus lumpus, assembly GCF_009769545.1. Classification (NCBI taxonomy): domain Eukaryota; kingdom Metazoa; phylum Chordata; class Actinopteri; order Perciformes; family Cyclopteridae; genus Cyclopterus; species Cyclopterus lumpus. The sequence goes on from NC_046967.1 coordinate 5,284,547, forward strand.
CAAATAATAATCCATATGCTGTTTTTTTTCCCATTGCCCTTGTTTTTATCTCTCCTGCCTCCCTCCCACACTCCCACTCCAGATAATGAGGAGGGGTCCCATGGTGAAGCGCTACTTAAAAATCCTCTAAGCTGAGAGTCTTTGCAAACAGTGGGTCAGTCACTCAGGGTTTGTCGTCGGCTAGTTGCTATGAGCCAGATGCTTTAATAGCCGTGCAGAATCAAATAATCAGAGGCTCTGAGCTGTGGGCTTCTAACTGTTGTAGTTCATCACCCTGAATCAGTTGAGAAAATCTAACAAGACCTACTTGAGCAAGACAGGAAAACTTGCAGCCGTTTACATCAGCTGCTCAGAATCAAACAACAGTAACAAAAGGAGCATGTCTATTTCGTTTTGAATGTGAAGTGATCAATCCGTGATTCTAGGGCGGTCTAATTGAGCCCATCTTCAAAATCCTTTGAAATACAAAAGATTACATTATAAAGTTTGAAATCATACTGTTAAGTTTGACAGTATCTAATGTAACTGTACCAAACCTGTACATTACATCCTCGGCATGATGTCATTCTTTGGAGGACAAGATCATCAAGATCACCATCAGAAAGTTTAAGTCCATCCATCTATTATCTTTCAGCTATCTGGGGCGGGGTCAACTTCGCAGGGTGTGCCAGACGTCCCTCTCAAATCAATTTTTCAGTTTATTTTATATAGTCCAGCTCTCCCAGCAAAGCTTTCCAGCTCTTCAAGGGCGTCTTCCCAGAGGCGTTCCCAGGCCAGACAAGATACATACCTCAGGCATGTTCTGGGTCTACCCCGAGGCTCCTTACCAGTTTGACTTGAATGAAAAACCTCTCAAGGAGGAGGGGAGGCATCCTCCTTGAGGTCCAGGAGGCATCCTGATCAGATGCACCAAGGCGCCTCAACTGGCTCCTTCAGACACATAGGAGCAGCGGCTCTACTCCGAGCTCCCTCAGGATGTCTGAGCTCCTCACCCTAAAGCTGACTCACTCCCAACCCAGAGGGCCCGACCCACAGTTTTCAGGCCAGCTGTGCCTTGTGATCCTGTCCATGAATACTCCCCAGGACGCAGTCGTAAGCCTTCTCCAAGTCCACAAAACACATGGGGATGGATGGAAAAACTCTCATGACCCCTCCAACAGACCTGCAAGGGTTACGTGCTGGTCCAATGTTCCACAGGTAGAATGGACCTGCATTGCTCCGCCTGGATCGCAGCCTCGACAATAAGTCAGTATGTCTCAAACTAAATAAATCAACAGCACTCAGTGTACTGTGTTTTGGCTGACTTAGAAATTCAGCCTTACTCAGCCAGAGAGAGACGCCTCAAAGCTGCTGCTACCGTACAGATATGGCCAGTGGGGATCCTCCACAACCTGAGCAGCTGGGAGCCAACACCGATTGGTGATGCAATTGCTAAAATTGCCCTCCATTGAAAAGAGAAATGGAATCATTCTAAATTAGTGAATACCAGCCTGGGTAGTTTTTATTAGATGCTGTCACGAATGACAAATTAGAGCGAGCGAGCAGTGTGTGTGTTACTATGCATGAAGGTTTTCCTCCTCAGACAGAGGTGACCTTCTTCGGGATCCTGAAGATACACCGGAAATAAAAGACCAGTAGGGCAATTTCTGGGTTTTTTCTGTCTATGTAATTTGCTAAATCAACTGTCTGCTCTCTGTCTCAGAAGGTTCCGAGATAGAGAGCAGTTATTAAGGAACATTTTATTGTGAAAATGTTCTCGATTGTTTTTGTCGCCCAGCCATATGGACAAAAAGTGCATTCCCCTAAATAAATAAATGAAGTTGTGTGGTTTATTTCAAAATTGCATCAACCACAATTCTCCATTCCTATGTCTGCCAAACCGGCCTTGTCCTCAACAACGTATCCATCTCCGGCCTCCTATAGAAAAGCAGATATTTGTTTGGAAGAGGATGACACGGCACACAAACACACACACAGACAAAGGCACCTGTCAAACACACATTGTTCCAATATGTCGCCAAAATCCAGATCTGCAGTCTTCCCACCAGATGTCCCATTGGGATTAATGACCAAAAAGAAAGAGAGCAATCATACATCAATGTTGGCCTGAAGGAACCAATCATCTCTAGTTTTGAATCATTTTTATGCCTTTTGAAAACTGACACTATCTCCTAAGAAAATGTATCATGGCCCCAGGACAAGGTAAAGTGTTGATAATACATTGTACACTGTCAAAAGATAAACCACTGCACACCTGGCGGCTCCTGTGGAGCAGTCACGGATTCGCTGCCTTGCTAGAGGGCCATATGATTGAAGAGAGGGGGGAAGAGCATTCAACATTTACATCCCTCCCCATCTACCATTTCCCAGCACGAACAGGGGTGGAAACGAGAAAAAATAACCCATAAAAATAACTTTAGAGGAAACAGCAAGAAAAACACAAGAAACTAGCTATAAATAAGGATCAAAGAGTGTTGCCCAAACGCACTACTATGTAGGACAGAGGTTACACATTCAGGCAAATCTACATTATAAAAGGTCTTGCTGCTTCAGCTAGCTAGTCGTCACACTGTGCAATACAACGATCACTGGACGATGAGGAAAAAGTCTAATCCGATCACTCTGTCATTTCCCTGGGCCTTTGTTTCGTCCAGAACATATATGGCATTCCTCTGTGCAGCATAACTTTTAGTTGGATTGAACAGACAATTACACACACTTTCATCACATGACACACTCCCTAACCCTGAACACACAATGCTACATATTACAGTTAACAGGCAGCTGAAAAGCCTTTTGTGGGTGACAGATAGGCGATATTAATAATGGATCAGCACAGAGACACAAGTGTCACTTCTCGCTGCAGTCAATTATGGCTCTTTGATGAATGATTAAAAGGTGGTTTAAGGGCTATGGAGATGTCTTATGAAATGTCTTCCTCTGCCTATCATTGAGAGTGAGCGCCGACAAAATGTTTCCTGCACACCAGGTATCTGAATGAGTTGAAACAATGGCCTTCAGGGATCTAATGTGAACAGGAGTAAAAAAAAAGTGGGTAAAAAGGCATTAAAGCAGTATTAATCAGCTGGATATTAGAGGAAGCTGTTTGTGAAAGAGGACCTAAAAGTACAGACAAAACCTGAAGGATCACACATAGCTAAAATGAAATAATAATAATAATATCATTGCACTTCTGCATCTTGAAATATACAAGACATTTTAAAAGGATAATTTTGGTGTTTGGTGAAACCCCTACTTTGTCTGTGGCTCTGAGCCCCAACCCATTAGTTCCTACTGAAGATGTAAATCTGTAAAAACTCACAGATACATTTATTTTTTTTTAGATACATGAGAGAAAGAAATTTCAGTAATTTCCTGAAATAAGCCAGACAATCTGGTTTAAAAAAAATACTACTCATACACAAGCAAACAGTGCATTTTATGGGACTATTTTCAGCAGCTATCTCTATTTGGTGGGCATTTGTGGCAGTCATATAGCACACAGATTTAGTCATTTAATCAATTGGTCTAAATAATGTTTAAGGAGACGTCTATATACTATATTCACTAAACAGAGAAAAGCCGAAAAATCTTATTGTAAAAATCAAAAAACGTTTTAATTATAAAGTTTTTAATATTGAATATAAAAAATAAAATCAATAAACTAACAGAGATTGCAAAGCTTGTTTTCACATCTGCTGAATAGGGAAAAGTGGTGTCTGAGCTCAGCTTAAATCTCCGTTTAACAAGTGTACGTACCTGCAGGATGGTATGACATCACAACTAAATCGTCGTCTAGAAATGTAACTAACACAAGTGTGATGTGAAAACATGACACCTCCAGGTCACGCACACTGAGAATGGACTTGAGAGTTAAGTAGGAGACGTCTTGTGTGTTTGAAGTTCTGAAAATTCATTTTGGATTTTTATGAGGGAGAAGTTGAGGTGTCGTTTTCAAATTAACGAGGTAGCTGACGTTTTGGTGGAAATGATGGATCAGACTCGAATAATTATTTAACCCTCTGGGGTCCAAGGTTTTTTTTCTCGATTTTACATAATTTCTTAAATTCATCTTTTAAAAGGCACTTGCATTTGATACATACTCATGTGTTGTACATCAAAAAGTGCAGCACAATCTCAGCTATCTATATAATGAAGCACTATTGACTTTAGGTACAGTGTAAAGAGGTAATTTGGCCCTAAAGTTGAAAAGTCTGATTTATTAAAGTTCTTAAAATCTCTTGTGAAAACATTACTTTACTCATGTGGACGAACTGTTTTGGTACTGAACATTGGTTCACCAAAGTGGTGGAATATCTGAATAAAATAGTAGATACATGGAAATAAATTCCTAAAAACGTTTTTTTGAGTAAAAGTGTTGTTTGTCACCAAATGTGAGCGAATGAGATAAAAAGGGACTGAGAAATGACTTCATACTAAAGATCAAGCATAATGGGATGTATGCAAATAAAAAATTACATTACAACCGTTTTGGTTTTCAAACTAAATATTTACTTTTCAGGAACAGTTTAAGTCCTATATAAGAACAAACGTTTTACTAACTGAAAACGGCAGTGTTTTTCGAAGCGTAAAGTGTAGTAGAAACCTCTTCATGCTTTTGGCTTCAGGAAGTTAGAACCACTAGTAAATATAGGTGACCGTATAGATAACACTTGGAACTACTGTTCAAGTCATTTTTCATTATTTTAAAATAATGAAAGTTTTTTCCGCACTTTGAATAGAGTAGATTTCACATATATTTGTATGGTATGAACTTTTCCTTGCAGTAATGGTGGCTCTGGCTTGCTCGCATGTCTGACGGCTCCCTCACAAAAGAGAAAACAGAAGCTGCTCTTCTCCTGTTCTGTAGTGGCGGACATTCATATTTTACATTTTGGGCTGTGAGCTGCAGGAATTTTGGCGGGCTAATTATCCCCTCGAGCCATTATTTCAAAACTTGTAATCTGGACCAGAATGATCCGGATAATTACATCTCCCTTCTCTCAATCAAGAATCATAAGGATCTCTCTGCCTTTGTCTGAGTAATTCAAAACATTGGCAGGTTGACAGGTCATGAATCCCCAGCTCCTAGAAAAAATGTAAACCTAGCAGACCATTTCACGAAAGGTAAATTGTCCGCACCTACTCAAAATGAGGGCATAACGATTGGTAATTAATCTTAGGTCATGCTAACAGGAGCTAACTTGCCTCCGTTGACATTTGTGTTGGCTGGTTCACTAGCTGGCTTTGTTGGTGTACCTGACGGTCAATGGTTCCACTTTTAAAAAGGGAATATATATATTCGGATTCACGTCATACGTCGACTGTAGAAACAAACACCAACCCAATGGCAGCTTTTGGATCTATGATTTAGCTCTGCTGAAGCTAACGTTAGCTAGCAAGCTAAATAACTACTAGCTAATGTTCGTTCTAGCTAGCTAGCAAACATTGTGTGCCTGCCAATGCAGCAAACTCCCTTTAAGTAGACTGCATGTACAGACTGCTGCGTGATTTTGAAACATAACTTTACATAGTACATATAATGCTGATGAGGACAACCATACCAACAACAAAACTTCACTTGGAAACCGGAACCCAACAACAAGATAACAATCTACTGAAAGTAGCATGTTAATGTATTTTATTGCCATTGTATCCTCAGCTGAGGGACTGTCCATTATTATAAGGGGACTGTGGCTCAATTGTTTTTGTCTTCAAAAACTTGTACATGGGCTCTTCTGGATGTGGGGCCCTCTCACTAACCACATACTCAAAGAATAATAATAATAATAATAACAGCAAGCTGACAGAAGACCAGAAGCCACCACGTTCCCTAAACCACTTTTGGGTGCTAGATCTCATTTGGAGGATTCTTCAGACCATCTTTGTGTCCCCTGTAACTGTATAATTTGTAATTTAGTTATTAAGTAGCTGCAGTACCAGTTATTAGGCCTGTCCCCTTCTTCACAAACAAGGCTGTCTTGGTCTTTTTACTCTTTTTCATATTGTTGTGATCGCAAAAAAATACATATAACAAGTATTTCCATTCTCCAAATAAAGGGATTGTTTAAATACACTTTTCTGCTGGTCTTTAGTGGAACCATTTATCAGTTGTATATGTATTATACTACAAAATGTATAGATTCACTTCTGCCAATTTCTGTTGAAATTGTTAAATATTTTTGTTATTGGCCAACTATGTACCTTTGTTTGTGTTGTTGCCTATGCACAATTACAATCTTATTTGGATCCCGATTGCTGTGGTCTCTGCTAGCCTACTGTGTGTGACCAAACCAGGTGACAACCTCCGGTTCTACTGAATGAAGTAGATGCTGAAGTGTCTTAAAACTGTAATTCTCTCGACTGACCAGCAGGGGGCGACTCTTCCAGTAGCAAGTCCAATTGTATAGAAGTCTATGAGAAAATGACTTCTCACTTGATATATTACCGCAATAAACATTGTAAACATGAGTTTGTGGTTTCAATTGCTGGTTTCAAGTCTTCAATACTGCATGTTCATTTTGTAAATTATGGTCCAAATAGACCATAAAGCGGAGTATGCTTCTGCCGCTACCAGAATCGTATACGACGTCTCTACTTCACTCCTAATATGGTAACTTCTGTTTATTGGTTGCAATAAAAAACAACATGGCGAAAGCCGTAATCCAAGATTGCCGAACTTCATAAAGGGCGTCCACAAACCAATGGGGGATGTCACGATGACTGCATCCACTTCTTATATAGTCTATGGATGGAACACAAAAAATGTATGTTGGATGTTTTGACAATGTAGTTCCAATGTTTATGTCAAACTAGATGTTGTTACATTTGTATGTACAGCAGTTTTTCCAGTTGTTTTCAGGAAAAAGTGTGGCCTTATTGTATTTCACAGTGCTTCAAATGTCTTTGATTACTGAGAGATTACTGAGAGAACTAAAACACTAATATTTGAAAGGCACACTCGAGAGTTTGAATCGGCTCTGTCATTCGATCGCATGGCTTCTCCTACCATATCTACGCTGACGACACCCAATTGATCCTCTCGTTTCCCCAATCTGAAACACAGGTAGCAGCACGAATCTCTGCCTGTCTGACTGACATCTCTCAGTGGATGTCCGCACACCACCTGAAAATTAACCCGGACGAGAATGAACTTCTCTTCCTTCCAGGAAAAGGCTCTCCCACCCACGACCTGACTATTAACTTCAACAACTCAGTAGTGGCTCCGACTCCGACTGGCAGGAACCTCGGTGTGACACTCGACAGTCAACTCTCCCTGACTGCCAATATTACCACAACAACACGCTCCTGTAGGTACATGCTGTACAACATCAGGAGAATACGACCTCCTGTCACTCAGAAGGCGGCACAGGTTCTGGTCCAGGCGCTTCAAAACATTGGTACTTGCATACCGTGCTGCAAACAGATCGGGGCCGGTCTACATCCAGGACATGGTCAAACCGTACACCCCACCTCGTTCACTTCGCTCAGCTTCTGCCAATCGGCTTGTAGTTCCGTCACTACGAGCTAAACACTCAATGAAGTCACCACTGTTTGCTGTGCTGGCTCCTCGTTGGTGGAATGAGCTCCCCATTGACATCAGGACAGCAGAAAGTCTCTACACCTTCCGTCGCAACCTAAAAACACATCTTTTTCAACTATACCTTGAATAGGGAAGGTAGCGCCGTAGTAGCACTTTAGTAGCACTTAAATGGCTCTTACCGATAGCACTTTGTAGTTTAACACTTTAGTAGCACTTAAATGGCTCTTACTGATAGCACTTTGTAGTTTAACTTTATTTAAGAAATTGTACTCGCTTGATTCTTGTTGTTCTGAGTTTGGACTCATGGTTTAATGCACTTATTGTAAGTCGCTTTGGATAAAAGCGTCAGCTAAATGACATGTAATGTGATGTAATGTAATGTAATGAATATAACGAACATCTTGAGTCAAATTATTAGAAGGGAAGTGAAGCTAAAGGCTATTTGTCAATCTCTGTTAAATCCCCAAATGCATTTTGTCCGGAATAAAAAATGTAGGATTGGATTACGAAATCAAAATCAAAATCAAAACTTTAATCCAAATTGTCAGGATCAGAAATCATTGGATCTGCTTTGAAATACCCAATTTCCACTCCAGAACAGATTTTAATCCAATCCTACAGACATAATCCTTTGAGAACATTTTGAAAAAAACTGCCCCTGAGGACGATAGTATCATCTGACAGCTTCGTGATCACAATTTCTTTCTCAAGACCAGGCAAATAAACATGTAAGTATCAACACTTTTGTTCTTGCATGTATTCTGATACAAACACAAACATTGCAGTGTCTTCTTGCCACCTGAACAGACACCTGAACAGAAAGGGTGTGCAGCTTGAATATGGGGAAAAGTTCCTTCCATCACTAACTCTGAATGCAGAAATTAGCACCTAGAAAAAAAAAACACGTCAGGCTGAACTTCGGCTTTATCTACACCGAATACAAAGACAGCACACACAAGTCATAACAATCATGTCCCAGCACGTCAGCAGCACCACTATCCTGCAACCAGAGTTGAATCTCGGGTGTGTTAAGGCTTTTTATCCATCAGCTGTACTTAATTAGTCCACACACACCTGCAACCACATTGGTGCCAATAAAATATGCACCTGCCAGATCACTGCATCTCCTGCTATAATTTGACCAACTCCTGAAGTGCACAGTGTTCATGTCCCATCGGTGCAGGAAAAGCACATCCCACTTTAAAACTAAAATACTAATCAGCAGATGATCCGGTCTGCGGATGGTCAGTCAGCACAGGAGGACCTAAAACCCTGCCGTTTGCGCTGGGATTAAAACAAATGTAAAAAACGAGGCACAGCATAATTTTCCATTTTATAATAGATTATGCAGGCCATCCAAATCGCGGTGCACAGTGCACACCCCTCCACCAATCCAGACACGGGCTGCTTTGCTGGCACGGAGGTGATGGTGTGCGTGATCCTGTGCGCCTTTGTGACTGCGAAGGAATGCAACACAGTGATACATCGCCGCTTTGCTCGGTATGGCCCTTTTCTCTCTCTCTCCCTCTGAGCCAACACACACACACACGCACACAACACGCACACACACACACCCCTGCCGGGCCAAATTAATAAGGGTAAATAAAGGGAGGCAGCACAAAGCTACATTTGCATTCCGTTTGCTTTAAAGCATTCAATGGCCCTCTTTTTTTATTCCAACATGGCAGCAACTAGCCAGTGAATCAGTGGCTTTAGAATTAAAAAATGGACGGTTCGGGGGACCCAGAAGCAGACAGCGGGTTGAAGAGCCTCAGTTGCCGCACACCTCGCCTGGTTCCACGCGTACGACCGCCGTGGAGTGTAATGGCATTTTATTTAAGAATTAACGTTCCGTTTTTTCCTATCATGTGCTATAGGCTCCATCTCTAAATGCAAAAAAAAAAAATCATGTTCTAAACTTGTGCTTGTGAATATCTTTGCTATACGCTTGAGAAGCTGCCACAACATGTATTTTAACATGCTAGGTGACATTCATTGGAGATGCATGTCGTGTGGACTTGCATAAATGTGTTATAACAGCACACATGAAGTCAGACAATATATTTCTCCACGTCCAAAATAGAATTTTAAAGCATCCTAATCCAGTTTTAATGTCGTAGATTCTCGCCTACAGTGGAGGTAATGTGCGTTGTCCGCTGAGTGTGCGGAATATCGCTGCCCCGGATCACCGCATCTCCGCTACCCTCGAACAGCCCGCAGCCAATGTGTTGTCTGCGTGAACAGGTTTACTGCATTACGACCAGCACAATTACCATCACCGCCATAAAACAGTCCCCGAGCCCAGCACTCACTTCCGAAGCTGCTCCCGCATCGCTGGCCGATCAGAGCGCTCCGCGTCCGGAAAGAAATAAACAGATTCCCGGGTAAAACCGAGGCAATATCCCGACCCCCTCCGCGGTCCGACCGAGAGTCCTCTACCACCGGGGAGAGGCGTCCGAGATTACCGTGTGTAGCCTCCGTGTATGTGTGTGTGTGGGTGCGCGTTCCTCTGCAATCAGCAGCGGTGGGTTGCTCGGGCTGACTGGCCAGCGAGATACAAGGGTCAATTTACCCGGAATAAAATGAAGACAACTTCCTGCTTGATGCTTCAAAATAAAAGCTTCACTTCGAAAGATGTGGAGTTTTTTTTTTGTTGACAAACTGAATTGTGGAAATAAGACAAATCTATTCATCCATCATTGTCCACAAATTGGAGAATCATAGAACTGTTTTTGTGTGTGAATGAGCATTTAGATGAGATCCCGATGAGCAGGAGGCACCTTGCATGGCCGTGTCTGTCATCAGTTTATGAATGTGTGTGAATGGTTGGATGGATGTTGACATTTAGTGCACCGTGTTTGGAAGAATGGAAAGTGGCTTATGTTTCATCTCTCTGCAGTGCTTAATGAAATAATTTTGAGCACACATTGAGGTCATATCGTGTCTCAAACTATAAATGACAAGTGTCAATCAGGGGGTCAATCGGGGGCCTCTCTGATGATTTTTACCCCAGGGTCCCCAAGCCCTGGATGTTGACAACATTAAGCAATATTTAACCACCCGACATAATTGACACCTTTACTTTGAAATTAAACTCAGCACAATTTTTGGTTTAGCTTGACGCAATTTAGATCGACGGGGCGGAGCTCAGGCCCCCTCTGCCTCCCTTCCCCCCATCCCGCTGTTTCTGAAAGCAAAGGAGCCTCACCACCATCCGAGGAGGTTTTTCACCTCCCTGAGTGAGAGAGAGAGAGAGAGACTTTGCTTTTCAAGGCACACATAGATTTTCTACACTCAAGGCCGAGGAGAGAGAGAGAAAGAGATAGAAAAGAGAAAGAGTGGGAGAGGGAGAGACAAAAAAGGGAAAGAAGGCAGAGGCGCCTTTTGCTTTTACAAGGTACACAGAAGAGAGAGAAAGGGAGAGAGGAGTGGAAGAGGTGGAGGAGGATGGGGGGGGGGGGGGGGGGGGGGGGGGGGGAGCTCTTTGCTTTGGGAATCAGTGTTAAAGGCTTGGGAAATGTGGGCTATGTTGCACCAGCAAAGAGAGCAAGAGAGAACAGCCTGTCATTTATAGGCAAGTCTCAACTGTTATTTTACCCAATCACAACAGTATGTTTCTATACCTTAGTGTGTGTAGGTGTGTGTGTCTGTGTGTATGTGTAGCAGAGAGGCGATGACAGATTGAGACGGAGGGAGAAGACGGAGTGGAATTTGCTTCAGTTGGGGCTACCTTGTGATTGACAGGTCGCTACCATTACCAGAACCGTATACGACATATTTACATCACTCTGGTTGCAAAAAGTCAAGATGGCGATGTCCATAATCCAATATTCGAGTTTGTGAATGAAGTTGTGTTCATTTGTGTCTTTCGCAACCAGTTGCGAAAAGGGGGCGTGGCTTATCTCCGTAAAAACAGTTATAATTTCCGCCATCCACGGTCGAAATAACCACTAGTTCTGCTTTATACTTGTTGTGGACAACCCATAAACGTCGAAACATCTAATGCCCTTGTGTTTGGGTTCATAACATCACCCGTAGGCTTACACAGCTCGGGGAATTTCACAGACTCCGTCTCGATAACTTCCGCTACCAGCGCTACGATAGCAGCAGCAGCCCAACGGGCGGAGCATCTCAACGCTGATTAGCTTTTGCAACCTGGCAAGTTGCGAAAGTTTCCTCGGCATAACGAACGGACATCAAACCCACGGGACTGCACCGGCCCGGACCAACAACACTGTTCCACTGAAACGGTTTCTTTACTTTTTAGTTATTGGCTTTTACTTGTAATTCATATTGGTTCACATAAACACTCTTCATCAGGGGCGTCGTTAGGCCTATTTTAGGGGGGCTACAGAATGTGGCTGTCGGTAGTTTTAACGATTGTTACCTGCTTACATTCAGGTTTACCTGTAAGTCCAATCAGTTACAGAAAGTGTCTGTCTGTATTTGTTAACAACTGTTACCTGCTTACATTTAGGCACTTGAGGCAAATGAAAGGGAAGTTAGAAACTGTTCCATTGAGCGAGTAAGAAAATTCGAAATACAATAAATAACTATCGACATCTCTATTCGTTGCATTAATATAGATTATTATAATATTTTTTTCCATTGAATGGTATATTTGACACTGAACTAGTTCATCTTTATCTCAGTGATAGTGTCCAAATGAGCATAAAATATCACTATGACCCTGAAATTCTGTCACTTGGGTTATCATATACTGAATGCAAGCAAAATCTATGAACTGTCGGAAACAATGGATATCAGGGCCCACATTCAACAGGGTGACACTCCCCTTGGGGCGTAGCCCCCCCTTTCTTGGAATCCTACAAACGCCCCTGCTCTCCATCCATCTGATACTGGCCCGCCCGTCTGTCAAATTGTAAAAGTCAATGTGGCCCCTGAGCCAAAAAGTTTGCCCACCCCTGTTCTAGTATCCGCTTAGATCACTTGAAACCTAGACCAAGGTGGAACCAGGAATGGATTGGTTCTATTGGTACCCTCCACAACCTTTGCTCATGGAAATGTGAAATAAGTGTTGAATAATGTGTGACAAACTGAACTTGACTTTACTAAACTGGACTGCTTGGTGGAAACGCGGGAGACATTTATAAAAAAAATTTAAAAAAGAGTGGAACATTAAGTTAGAGGAGTTGTTGGAGATATACCAACTTTTAGTTTAAAGTATGCATCAAACCCCCAAAAACTCTTTCTGATATCTCCCATAATGCATCTCAATTATGTTTTTCATGAGCTCCTCCCGGTTTAGGAAACACCCATATCTTTCAAAGTCCACACCTCTAGATTGTCACGCAGGTTTTCTGTCAGGCCCAGGCTGAGATGATGTCCAATGACACCAGGGATATTTCCTCGGACTATAGAAAGCTCTTCCAGAGAGCCACAGAAGAAATTATACAATCACTCACAGAGGCTAAGTAGGACTACCAGAGACTAGTTAACTGGTATTTACAGTAGGTTTAACATTGGTGGAGTGCTCCTTTAAGTACAAGTACAGTATTTCACTGTCAATGTACTTAAGGTATAAGTAAACATGCTTATGATGGAGGCAGAAGAGGCAGAATGGCCAATGTCACTATACTTTTACATTTCGCGGCATTAATAAATGCAGTGTAGTCAAAAGTGCAATGTCTACCTTTGAACCATAGTAGAGTCAAATAACATGGAATACTATGAAACTACTCAAGTTAAGTAGAAATACCTCAAAATTGTACTTGAACACAGTACTTGAGTAAATGAAGAACAGTGGAGGCTGTTATTGTACTATATTAATGGCTTTGGAATGACAACAATAACATAGTAGAGTAGATATCAGAATCAGAATCAGCTTTATTGGCCATATACGTATGCACATACATGGAATTTGCCTCCGGTTACACATACGCTCTCATCATACAACATATTTAAATTACAATTACAAGTGACAGGATGAATATAAAGACATTAAAGACAACAATAGCAAACATGTATGTACAATATAAACAACAACAACAACAACAACAGTGAAATGGGGATGTACTGCAGAAAGTGCAGTGCATGTAGTGCAGATGGAGGTGATTAATTGTTCAACAGAGTGATGGCCAGAGGGAAGAAGCTGTTTCTGTGTCTGGTGGTTTTGGCGTACAGTGCTCTGTAGCGCCTACCAGAGGGGATGAGTTGGAACAGCTTGTGTCCAGGGTGTGAAGGGTCTGTAGTGATCTTTCCAGCCCGCTTCCTGACTCTGGAGGTGTACAAGTCCAGGATGGAGGGCAGGCTGGAACCAATAGTTCTCTCAGCAGACCTGACTATGGGTTGTAGTCTGTCTCTGTCCTGTATGGTGGCCGATCCAAACCACACAGTGATGGAAGAACAGAGAACAGACTGGATGATGGCGGAGTAGAACAGGATCAGCAGCTCCTGAGGCAGGTTGTACTTCCTGAGCTGGCGCAGGAAGTACAACATCTGCTGGGCCTTTTTCCTGATGGTGTTGATGTTGGAGGCCCACTTCAGGTCCTGGGAGATTGTGGATCCCAGAAACCTGAAGGTCTCCACCGCAGACACAGTGCTGTTGAGTATGGTGAGGGGGGGTAGTGTTGGGGGGCTCCTCCTGAAGTCCACTGTCATCTCCACAGTTTTGGGCTTGTCCAGCTCCAGGTTTTTCTGACCTCACCAGAGGACCAGCTGTTCAACCTCCCGTCTGTACGCAGACTCATCACCATCCCTGATGAGGCCGATGACCGTTGTGTCGTCTGCGAACTTCAGGAGTTTAACAGACGGGTCCCCTGAGGTGCAGTCGTTGGTAGAGGAAGAAGAGCAGTGGGGAGAGCACACATCCCTGGGGGGCACCAGTGCTAATAGACCGGGTGGTTAAGTGGGCTTATCAAACCTGCTGTACAAGACATTCAGGCCTCTCCAAACTGACGAGGGGTCATTGGCTGAAAATCTTTTTTCTAGTTTTCCAGTGTAGCTCTTCTTAGCTACCTTGATCTCCCTCGTCAGGGTGTTTCTGTCCTGGTTGTACAGAGTCCTGTCCCCACCTCTGTAGGCCTCATCTTTAGCCCAACGAAGCTGCCTGAGTCTATCAGTGAACCAGGGTTTATTGTTGTTGTATGTGCAGAAGGTTTTAATCGGCACACACATGTCCTCACAAAAACTAATGTATGATGTCACAGTGTCAGTGAGCTCATCCAGGTATATAGCAGCAGCCTCAAAAACACTCCAATCAGTGGAGGCCAAGCAGGACTGTAGCTCCAGCTTGGCCTCATTGGTCCATCTCCTCACCGTCTTCACCACAGGCTTTGCAGATTTTAGTTTCTGCCTGTAGGACGGGAGAATGAATGAAGATGAACCAGACAATGATCAGAGTCCCAAAGCTGCACGAGGGACTGCGCGGTATGCATCCTTTAGCACAGTGTAGCAGTGGTCCAGTGTTTTTGTCCCTGGTGCTACACTTAATATGCTGTCTGTATTTCGGCAGTTCTTTGCTGAGGTTTGCTCTGTTGAAGTCCCCAAGAACAATGAGCAGGGAGTCTGGGTGTGTGTGCTCCATGTTTGTAATCTGCTCAGCCAGGTGTTGGAGTGCCTCACTCACACAGGCCTGAGGTGGGATGTAAACACCGGCCACAATGAATGAGGGAAACTCCTGCGGTGAATAAAATGGTTTGCAGACTATTAAAAGTGTTTCCAAGTGAGGGCTGCATGTTTCCTTTAACACTGTGACATCCTCGTTGATATAAAAGCAGATTCCGCCTCACCTCGTTTTCCCCGACAGAGCCGTGACGCGGTCCGCTTGGAGGAGTTAGAAGCCCGGCAGATGTAGTGCGCTGTCCGGGATGTGCGCACAGAGTCAGGTTTCGGTGAAGCACAGGGCGGCAGATCTGCTAAACTCCGAGTTTGCTTTGTTTAGGAGCAGCAGCTCATCCATCTTGTTCGCCAGAGAGCGGATATTCGCCAGGCGGATGGACGCGAGCGCAGTTCGGAATCCCTGCTGACACATTTTAACAAGGGCTCCTGTGTGCTTCCCCCGTCGGCATCTTCGGCAAATTCCGAGAAGAGCCGCTGCTCCTGCAACCAGAATCTCTGTGAAGCTTTCCGGTTCAATGAAAAACTGTGAAAAAGTTTGACCAGTCGATTGACGGAAGTTTAAAAGTTCCTCCCTACTTAATGTGATCAGAGAGGGAGAGCTGGAAACGAGACAAACAAACAAAAAAAGTACGAGAGAGCGCAGTACCGAGGCAGCCATCTGCGGCGCCATATATCCATATGCGTTATACTAATCCATGTTTTCTTTCTCCCCCTCTCTTTCTACAATATATATGTATATATTGTTTGTTCATGCCGAGCACAGTGAAGGATGTTTATGTGCGTGTAGACAGGTGTGTGTGTGTGTGTGTGTGTGTGTGTGTGTGTGTGTGTGTGTGTGTGTGTGTGTGTGTTCAGCTGGCACTCACAGGGCTTCGGTCATCTGGTCAGGTCCAGCTTTATCACTGCATGTGGAGAGGAGAATCTGTCACTTGTCTTTCTTTCTTTCTTTCTTTCCCTCCCTCCTTCTCCTCCTCTCCTTTTCTCTCAGTTAAGGTTGTTTTTTCCCACATGCACGCAGTTAATTTCACGTCACACTCTTGTCATTAGGTGTTAACTCAAACACACCAAACTGCTAGTTGCTGATTACCAAGCCCATGCAATCTACTGTCTGAACTATCTTGACTGATGAAGCAGCAGGAAGTAAGGTTGACCAAAGACATTGTAGGGGTTATTCTGACCAATGAGTTAGGAATGTGAGGTGGAGAGTTAGGCCTGTCATATGTGGGCCACTGAGGCTACAGTAACAATGTAACACTTACAGACTGAAGGCATGGTCACATCAAAAAGTGTAACAACCATAGTCTGTATAAAGGAAGCACACATTGGAAGTGCAGTCTTTCTAATGGCCATCAGGGGGCGATTCTGTTGGTTGTCAAATTAAGTCATATTGTATAGAAGTCTGGGCTGCACGGTGGTGTAGTGGCTAGCACTGTCGCCTCACAGCAAGAGGGCCGCGGGTTCAATTCCCGGTCGGAGCGGTCCTTCTGTGTGGAGTTTGCATGTTCTCCCCGTGGCAGCGTGGGTTCTCTCCGGGCTCTCCGGCTTCCTCCCACAGTCCAAAGACATGCTGCAGGTTAATTGATCTCTAAATTGCCCATAGGTGTGAATGTGAGAGTGAATGGTTGTATGTCCCTACATGTGCCCTCGATGGACTGGCGGCCTGTCCAGGGTGTCCCCTGCCTTCGCCCTATGTCAGCTGGGATAGGCTCCAGCGCCCCCGCGACCCTAATGAGGATAAGCGGTATTGAAAATGGATGGATGTATAGAAGTCTATGAGATTATTACATTTCATTTAGCTGACGCTTTTATCCAAAGCGACTTACAATCATACGCCGTAGACACAGCTACGGGGAGCAAATCAGGGTTAACTATCTTGCTCAAGGACACATCGACTCGGGCTAGCACAGCCAGGGGTTGAACTGCCGATCCTCTGATTAAAAGACGGACCTGCTAACCACTGACTGTACTTCTCACTTGATTTATTATCTCAGTAAACATTGTAAACATAAGTTTATGGTCCCAGTCTCTTTTTCTCAGTCTTCATCAATACAGCATGATGTTCATGTCGTAAAGTATGGTCCATTTAGGGTAAAATAGAACAGGACATGCTTTCGGGCATGGCTACCTTATGATTGACAGGTTGCAACCACAGAGATCTGTCAATCAGGAAATGCCAAACTCAGTCCACTTCACAGTGGATCCTACCTAACCACAATTTGCTAACATTATCTAACATAAGCTACAATAAGCTATGGGTCATAAAGCTGTAGCGGCAAAACCCTGAGTGTGTTGAATTGAGCAAGGGTATGTTTTATTACTCATGAATTACACATTTTATTTGTAATAAGAGAGAATAGTTAATTCCTCTTTCAAAAGTGACTTTCCATGATACGTTTGCTCCAACATGTTACATGATGCGTACACTTCAGTTGGTGTGAACAAAACTAGGTCTGGCAAGGTTAAAGAGTTTAAAGCCACAGTAAATGTATCAGAGCCTACCTCGAAGGACATTAGCTCCAAAAAAAAGCACAACATAACATATCCATAGAATGTGTCCAATTGTGCAAGATTATTTGTAGCTAAATAACTGCATGTGGGTCAGAAAATCAAAACCTGTATCACGTTATCTATGTGAATCACCTTTGTTTTTCCTACTCACCAGCAGTGATGCGACTGTTTGTGCACCCTGCAGCACTGAGGCACAAGCTACAAGGCTGACAACTGTGCTATAACACAGCCCCCCCCACCTCCAAAACCTCTGCTATCTGCTGATGAGTAGTAAACAGTCTCCCAGCATTCACCAGAGGACTGCACCACCACTGGGGACTCCATTCCTCGAGAAGCATGTTTTGAGACGTAATGAAGGAAATAATGTCTAAAAATGTGCACCCACTAAGCAGTCTTTTCCCAATAACAGAGTTTTAATAAAAGTTTGAAGACATTTTAGGAACCTTGATCATGTTATCGTCAGCAGTAGGGAAAAGGCAGAGACTATACAACTAAACCATGAAGGTAACTTAGCAACAGAGTTGCAGCTGAGTTGCAGAACAGTATAACTTGACCTGATCGTGTTGAAGGATTCACTGGCCTTAAAATTTAACCAGACATCTATCGCGCGAAAGGTGACCAAGAGGTGTCACCAATTGGATTCAGTTACTAACCAGTGAAAAACAAGCTTATTTCATCAGTTGGCAAATGACACAATACAGCTAGCCTAGACTGTTTAACTGCAAGAAATGTTTTCCTGTTGGTCTGGCCTATGATCATTTCAATGTAAATCAACTTTTATTGTCACACATAGAACAGCACACACTGAAGTTGAACCTTTACATTTAGGCCATCCTAGTATTAGGAGCAGTGGGCAGCTAGTATACAATACTGTGTCCCCTCTCTAGCTAATGGGCTATCCTGACACTAACCACTAACCTCAACCAGTTTGTGATTCATAATTACAGAAACAGGACTGTTGAAAGAATTATTCAAAGAAAGACACACATACAAATGGATGAATATTAGACACAATTAGATATTAGGCAGGCCATCAGTTTAGCGCTTAACACAGCATTCACAGGCAACACGGTATTAATACAGCACAAAGTTGGTGGACGTTAGATCCAACTCAAGGTATTTACACACAATGGGCATTTCTTCCGTGTGATTAATTTACACGTCAATTTATTTCTTTGAATTATTTTTTTAGAGGAATACTTTCACGCAGTACACAAATAATATTGTAATCTTACTTCAAGAATGCACACTAGACCCATGTAAGCTTCAGTAAAAGTCCACCAAAATTAAAAAGTGTAACCGCTTCTCCAGTAAAAAACATAATAATAATATACAATTTTTCCTTTATCAGGGTGGTGGCATGTGGCTTACAAATCACCATAGATACAAAATATAGGAAACAAAATGGAATATTTACATTTAGTGGAGGCAGAAATGTACAAGATAAATATGACCAGCTAATATATATAAGCTGATGTATCAACATATTGTGAGTATAGTAGTCTTTTTCATCTGACCCGATCGGTGGATAAAAAGGTTGAAATCTCTTTTCAACAACAAATAGTACTTATATATCCTCAGACATCCGTTCATATAATATCTTTAAAATACCTGCAACTTATTGTGTAGTTACCCGGCACTTACTGTGTAAGACGTCCTGCAGTGCCTCTTAAGTAGTTAGGGAATAATGTATTTTACAGTTGTAATGTGCTACCAAAACCTAATAGATTAAGTTCTATGTATTACTTATTTGTTTTCCTCTTGTTATTGTCCCCTGCTGATGAAGATGTGTTCTGAGGTGGACAAAAACAAAGCTGCTCTCCCTTTCTTTTCTGCTTTTGTTCTGTTTTTGTTTTCATATATAATAATTGTATTTTTCAGATGTGAATTACCAAACACTGCTGCATAGTACAGTATGTTGCTGCCTCACACATAACTTATTTACACAAGACACATGTAATGTATCTATGCACACGGAAATAGCTACTACTTTGAGGAAAACCCAAATAGCAGGCAAGCAAAAGAACTAAAGATTGTTCACAATTTCATTAACACACCTAAAACATAGCTTAACAGCAACACAGCAAGCAAGTACATCATTTGGTTCCTTCATAACTCACAAGGTTCTCAGAAAAAAACAATAGTTTTTTGCTGGTCACGCTTCCTCCAAATACAATATGCTAACGTTATTTAGCAATTAGCAAGATCGGCTAACTGACTTTTCCTCTACTCATAGCTTAACAATTTATGATACTATTTATATTTTTTCTTGCTCAATACTGGATAGTTTCTGTCACTGTATCTCTTGGCAGAAGATTACGGTTGTCTTTCAGCATGATTGCATTTTTCAGCATAACAAAGCTGAAACGGGAGCTAAAACCTCGATAGCGAGAGCAACAAGACGTTGGACTGTGAATTGCGAGCTTGGTTAGCTAACGAAGACCACGTCTGTGCTACTGTTCCTTTGTAATTATATAGGAATTGAGAAGTTGACATTATCCATAAATAGTAGAGATGGATTAGAAGTACAAGACTTGCTTGTAATATTGTATGTTTTGTTTTTATGGTCATATATATTTTTCTTGAACATTTCTGTAACCACTTAAAAGTAAATAGAGACATCCTTTTTTCACCAGTCGACACCACATTGAGGTTTTGTTGTGGTGGTTTTGTTGCCTAAACCTAACTGTATTTAATTATTTTAAGGCCAACCATGATGTTTTTTCTGATGCTAACTAAGTAATTGTATTGCCTAAACCTCTCTTTTGTTTTTAACGTAATGTCATTCTGAAAAAAAGATGTTCAGGGCAAAACCCCCCAAAAAACTGATAATGTGTCCCCATACACAAAACCAATAGATTGCATTGTCTGACCATCTCACAAACTGCTGTGAGACTGTGTTGACTAGTACTAACAAATCTGGTCAGAATTTGCATGTAGACTAGTCGAGGAATCTGCTGGCAACAGCTCAGCTACTTACTTTATATAGTAGGGCACATTGTTTGGGGAGACACCCTGCTCGAAGGGGCTCTCTACAGATCCTGCTGAGACAGAGAAACAAAGGTCAAAACAACTGTACACATTGTCTGCATGCTATTCAACTTTTCACACACATTTTACTGGACAAGCAACATCCTGTAGTTCTAATGAAAGCATAGCCATCCATGAAATGTGTATGCAACAAAACATCATGTGTAATCAAAAGTTTTCTTCAAAGTAATATATACATGATAATGAAAAACAGCAGAAAAACAAGAATTATTGCTAATTATCTCATTTATTATGCCCAAAAGAGTTGGCACACCAGCCATTTAAGCAGACTGTGCTGTCTGGGAATTGTCAGCACAGTTGGACTGCTTCTCGGACCAATCAGATCGCTTGGCTGAAACTACCCGCTGTATAAGCGTTATTGTGCCCCATGGGTAAAATTGGCTGCAGTTAAAAACAGAATAATGCTTTATAGGACAACTGCCAGAACACATGCGGTGCATAGCAACACACCAGTAAGATATGAAAAATGTGTACATTCTCACATCATCACTGTTATTTTGATTGTACATATGTCACCATCTCTATCTGTCCTGTTATATTTGTTGTAGCTTAATTTTCAAGCTAGATGAAACATTCATATATGAGCAAATGTGACATTGGGAATAGTATCTCATCTGTTTTGTCCTTTGATATCATATTTGATATATATGGTTGGCGTTAGGCCATCTTTTCCACCATCTTACACAATATGCCATTGCCATATAATTAGCATCTGAATCTTTCATTTTATTTTTAGTTTCTTTTATTTTCTTCTTCCAAGCCCCCCTGTGGTTTGTGAATTTTAATCACCGCCATGAGCATATGAGTGTTGTGATCTTTTGTTATCCGTGGTCTTGTAATTAAACTAAAGAGAATTGATGAGGAAAAGCAGCTAGCAGTTTAATGAGTGGCTGCAGGTGGACATCCTTATATGAAAAAAACATGCGTATAGTTTTCCAGCCTAATACAACATTAATCTGCACTGCTTCATTTATTTAAAGAGTTACTTTGTGTCACTTTTCCTTGAATGCCAAGTATAGCTCTGATTTCTACATTACTTTCTTCCTTTTACAATCATGTTATTTTTTCCCCCAAGAGTGCTCCGTCTAGTTCCACCCTACTCTATTACGATTGGCTAGTACTTCTGTGCTGTGATTGGCTAGTACTGTTTGCCTCAACGTTTTCTTGGATTTCATTAGCATTTCCTTGAAGCCCGCTTCTCAGCTCTCGGTTGAGCCTCGTTCTTGGTAAAAAAAAAAAGTTACTCTGGATTTGGCTATTTGTGCATTTTACAACTTTTAGAACCTAATGACTTAGATAAGGGCTATTCAGGTAAAAAAATGATCCGCTAAGTTACAGATCTCTCTTTCCCAGTGTCTATGGAAAAAATATTTTTGGGCCCTGTGTCAGAAATTGTAATTTGGCCACAAATATTTTCTTCAAAGCCTGGTGCTCTTCATTGAGGCTCGAACTGGAAGTTTCCACTAATTTCCGGGTTTTCATACCTACAGCATTCTATTGCCAAATAATACTCAAATCCAGTAGCACTAGCAATTCACAGCATATGAATAACACTCAAACAATTCGCGCTGACACAATTACAATTCATGTAAAACTCACTTTTGTTCTTTGTATTTTTTAAATGCTGGAGAAGAAGACCCCCCCCCCCCCCCATATTCTTTCATTCAATGCATCAATCAATAATGGACTTTAATCCAAATGCGACTGTGATACGGATGAAATATTGGATAAAGTGCTGGGTCATATTGGAATTCAGTGATAAAACAAAAATAAACAGGTTGCATAAACAGATCGATACGCCATCATAGGCTGGATGAGGGTAAGTCTTTATGTACTCTTCCCCTCTTCCATTATTCGGTGACCTGTTGACAATCAAGCTCTGTTCCGCTCTTTCCCTCGTTCTCTCTAACACTTATCGAGTGCCACTGACTCAGAGAGATGCTGTCAGGAGGTGGGTGCCTTGTTTTGTCTCACACATATTGTCTTTTCTCTTTCTCACACCCACACAACCTAAGAGTATTGTCAACTGACCAACATTGATGTATGCGGGTAGGCATGTGCGCAGATGTGTGTGCGTGTGAGTGTGTTTCACTCACCATGGAGGAGGCAAAAGTCCCTGTGAGTGTCCGTCAGCTGCTTAAGATGTTCATTGATGGAGATCTGATAGAGAAAGATGTAAAGAAATGCATTTAGATAGACGGATTGATTGATTGATGGATAGACTGATAGATAGATCAATCGATCATTATTATGGCTACAAAACAAACATTCAGCCTTTATGCTTCCTGAAAGCTTGAAAATGCAATGGTGGGAATACATTGGGAGTGATTGTGTGGGTGTGTGAACCATGACATGAGATATGCCTAAAAAAAAAAAGAGAGTAGCCAGTAGAAGTACAAGGATAGTCAGACGGAGAAAGAGGAAGTGGAGCAAGCGCAAAGACAAGCATGGAAGACATAATTGAATTTGTAGTGGAGGAATTGGAGAGGATGCAGTCTCCCGTGAGTCTCCTTCAGCTCTGAATGAGCTGTCTATCTAGAGTTGAGATAATTGTGCCAAATCAGCACGACTCTGTAGGTACACACAGCGAGGAGGGGCTAAGCCCAGCGGGGGGCACGCACTCGTCTCCTGGCTCACGGATTAATTTATCCAAGGAAACACCTTTTTTTTCTAGTCAGCTATTGTTGAGAACATTTTTTTAAATTTTACAATATCTACTTCATGTGAAGTATCCCTGCATCACTGGCATGCAAACCCAATCTTTAACCTTGATGATTCTCATGTTTTAACTTAATTTCAACCCTCTAGGGAGGATTCCTCAGTTAAAAAAAACTAGATTTCAAAACCTGATTGTTTTTTGCAGGATCAGAATACAGGGAAAGTGATCTTTGCGCATCTGTGTTCATACATGTGTGTGATAAGTGATGTCTAAATAATAAAAATCAATGTTTATTGTAAAGATGATTGTGGTGGTGGGGCGTGGTTAGGCTCAGCTGCAGAGGGGAATTGGGGGAGTGCGCTCAGGGAACGGTACCAGGTGGAGGCCTAATTGGCCTCAGCTGGGTCTAATGATGTGCTTTCCCTATAAAATGGCAGTAGGACGGAAGGAGGAGGGGTTTGGACGTTGCAGTGACGGGAGCCGAGTACGGACACAGGAGGTCGCTCAGGGGCAAGGCCGAAGAGCACGATTGTCTCCCGGACAAATAAAGATCCGTAAACTGAGTTTGAGTCTCCTGTGTCTCTGTGTTAGGGGGGGAGGGTAACACGAACCTGTTACACTGGAGCCCAAAGTGGGGCCCCCCTTAAAAAAAAAAAAGGAAAAAGGAAACGCATGCCAGGAGACGAGGGACAACCAGGGCTGCCGGCCCAGCCGTTGATCGCGCTGGAGCAGATGCTGGGAGGCATCGCCCAGATGCAGCGGGATCAGGCGGAGGCGAATCGCTAGTTCATGGAGGTGCTCCATGTCCAGGCACAGAGACAGGCTCATGCCCTCGAGCAGCTCGCCGCCCGCACAGGTGCGGCTCCGCCGGGGCCGCCGGCGCCGGACCCCTCCGCCTTGAGGGGGATGGCGCTGCCCAAAATGGCAGCGGCGGACGATGTCCAGACCTTTCTGGAGACCTTCGAGGTGATGGTGGAGGCGTGCGGCTGGCCAACGGCGGAGTGGGCGATCCGCCTCCTGCCACTTCTCACCAGGGAGGCCCTGGGACTTCCCCCGGCAGCCCGGCGCAACTACGCGGATATGCATAAGGCGGTGATGGATCGGCTGGGTCTGACCCTGGAGGACCACCGGCGGAGGTTCCGGGAGGCCACGCTAGGCCACGCTAGGGCCCGAGGACCGGCCCTTCGCCTAAGCCCAGCGGTTGAGTGACGCCGCGACCAGATGGCTGCAGCCGGGGGGGGAGGAGCGACGGGGGTGGTGGAGCGGATCGTCCTGGAGCAGTTTGTGGGGGGGCTGCAAGCCAGAACGTCGGCGTGGGTCCGGTGCCACCGGCTGGCATCGCTGCAGGCCGCTGTCACACTGGCGGAGGACCACTTGGCGGTGCATCCCGGTAATCAGGGGGACATCCGTCGGTTGCCAGTGCCACCCCGATCTGTCGACCCCAGCTGACACCGGTACCCTTCCCAGCCCACGGGGAGTCTCTCAAGCACCAGGGCAGGAGTGTTGGAGGTGCGGGCAGCTCGGACACTTCCGTTGATGGAGGTGGGCCAGGTGATCCGGGTTGCCGGCTCTCCAATGCCCTCCCCCGGTCCGAGAGCGACGTACCGCGTTCTGGTAAGAATCCAGGGGGGTACACATCAGGCGATGGTGGATTCGGGCTGTACGCAGTCTATGATCCACCAGAGCCTGGTTCGACCCGGGGCATTGATTGAGGCATTGTGGGTGAAGATAAGGTGTGTGCATGGGGATGTGCACGAGTATCCTATGGTGTCAGTGGAAATTAGATACGGGGGAAAAAAACACAATGTAAAGGTTGCGGTTAGCTCCCGCCTTACGCACCCCCTAATCTTGGGAACAGATTGGCCGGGGTTTAACAAGTTAATGGGACAGGCAGCCGGGGTGCGTTCACGGCCGGCAGGGACATGCGATATCTGCGCTGTGCTCAGCGGCGACGCGAGGTCGTCCGACACTGCAGACGGGGAGGGGGAACCGGCGGAGCCTCCCGTGGAGACTCCACTGGCTCCCGAGTTTCACTCCATGGAGGATTTTCCACTCGAGCAGTCTCGTGACGATACTCTACGCTCAGCCTTTGACCAAGTGATATGACGCAGTGCGGATATGACACAGCGCAGTCATATCCGCACTTTTCATTGATTAGGGACAGACTGTACAGAGTGAGCCGTGACGCTCAGACAGGGGAGGAAAGCGCCCAGTTGCTGGTGCCGAAAAGCCGCCGGGAAATGATTTTCCAGGCGGCTCACTATAACCCGATGGCTGGTCACATGGGATACGAGAAAATACTGGACCGGATAATGACCCGATTTTATTGGCCAGGCATCTGGGCAGATGTGCACCGTTGGTGTGCGTCCTGCCCGGAGTGTCAATTGGTAAATCCCCCGGCCATTCCGAGGGCGCCTTTGCGTCCTCTGCCATTAATGGAGGTTCCGTTCGAGCGAATAGCCATGGACCTCATCGGGCCATTTCACCGAAGTGCACACGGATATCGCTTTGTGTTAGTCCTTGTGGATATCCGGAGGCAGTGCCGTTGCGCAATATTTCGGCAAAGAGTGTTGCGCAGGCGCTGTTTCAGGTCATCTCCCGAGTCGGAATCACGAAAGAGATTCTGACTGACCAGGGCACCCAGTTCATGTCAAGAGCACTGAGAGAACTTTATGGGTTACTGGGCATTAAGTCTATTCGGACCAGTGTGTACCACCCACAGACAGACGGTCTGGTGGAGCGTCTGAATAAGACTTTAAAGTCCATGATCCGTAAATGTATTAATGACGATGTACGTAATTGGGATAAATGGCTTGACTCTGTTGTTTGCAGTGCGGGAGGTTCCCCAGGCCTCCACAGGATTTTCTCCCTTTGAACTTTTGTTTGGCAGGACTCCACGGGGGGTGCTCGACCTCATTAAAGAAAACTGGGAGGAGGGGCTGAGCACCAGTAAAAGTGAGATCCAATACGTCCTGGACCTGCGGGCAAAGCTCCACACACTGGGTAGGAAGTCACGTGAGAATTTGCTCCAGGCCCAGGGGCGTCAACAGCGGCTGTACAACAGAGGGGCCAGGCTGAGACCATTCACACCGGGAGAGAAGGTACTTGTATTGCTTCCTTCTTCCAGCTCTAAACTCCTCGCCAAGTGGCAAGGGCCCTTTGTGGTCACACGGCGAGTAGGGGATGTTGACTATGAGGTGGTGCGTTCTGACAGGGGTGGAGCTACACAGATTTACCACCTCAACCTCCTAAAAGCATGGAGGGAGGCGGAGTCTGTTTCTCTGGTGTCTGCGGTATCTGAGAGAGAGGAGCTGGGGCCTGAGGCTCCAAAATCTACTAATCCGGCCTCGCTCCTTTGTGAAGACCATCTCTCCGGGACCCAGAGAACAGACATTGCCCAGTTGCAAGAGCAGTTTGCTGACGTGTTCTCTCTCCTGCCAGGTCGCACCAATCTCACCGAATTGAGACGCCTCCGGGCGTGGCGGTGCGGTTACGGCCCTACAGGTTACCTGAACACAAAAGAAAGGTGGTTCAGAGGGAATTAGCGGCCATGCTGGAGATGGGGGTAATAGAAGAGTCACACAGTGCCTGGTGTAGACCCATTGTTCTTGTGGTCAAGAAGGATGGATCTATACGGTTCTGCGTGGATTATCGTAGGGTGAATGACGTGTCACGATTCGATGCTTACCCAATGCCCCGGGTCGACGAACTCCTGGACCGACTGAGCACTGCGCGTTTCTTTACGACACTGGATTTAACAAAGGGCTACTGGCAGATTCCTCTGTCGCCAGAGTCCAGGGAAAAGACGGCCTTTGCCACTCCGTATGGGTTATACCAATTCACCATGCTTCCCTTTGGGTTGTTCGGGGCCCCAGCCACGTTTCAACGCCTCATGGACCGGGTGCTGCGTCCGCACGCTGCATATGCGGCCGCCTACTTGGATGATGTGATCATTCACAGCACCACGTGGGCGGAGCATGTGCAGCGGGTGCTGGAGTCCCTGAGGCAGGCGGGGCTCACTGCCAACCCAGGGAAATGTGCAGCTGGACGGAGGGAGGTACGGTATCTGGGGTACCACTTGGGCGGCGGGCAGGTGCGCCCACAGGTGGACAAGACTGCAGCTATCGCAGCTGAGACGGTTTTTGGGGCTGGCGGGTTACTATAGGCGGTTCATCCCAAATTTTGCAGATTTGACCAGCCCCTTGACCGACCTGACCCGGAAAGGTGCCTCATATCCGGTCCAGTGGACGGAGCGGTGCCAGTTGGTGTTTGAGAAGGTAAAGCAAGCTCTCTGTGGGGAACCGCTCCTCCACACCCCTAACTTCTCTCTTCCCTTTACCCTGCAGACTGATGCATTGAACAGAGGGCTTGGGGCCGTTTTGTCCCAGCAGGTGGAGGCCGCCCGGTCCTGTACATCAGCCGCAAACTGTCGGAGAGGGAAGCCAGGTACAGCACGGTGGAGGAGTGCTTCGCCATCCGGTAGGCGGTCGACTCCCTACGCTACTACCTCCTGGGACGCTCATTCACCCTCTGTTCGGACCACGCTCCACTCCAGTGGCTCCATCGCATGAAGGATACTAACGCCCGGATCACTCGGTGGTATCTGGCTTTGCAGCCTTTTAATTTCAAAGTGATCCATAGGCCGGGGACGCAGATGGTTGTGGCCGACTTCCTCTCCCGCTCTCACGGGGAGGGGGGGGGGGGGGGGGGGGGGGGGGGTGGAATAGGTTAGGCCGGATGGCGCCCTGGCCTAAGTCGGGCGGTGGAGGTATGTGGTGGTGGGGCGTAGTTAGGCTCAGCTGCAGAGGGGAATTTGGGGAGTGCGCTCAGGGAACGGTACCAGGTGGAGGCTTAATTGGCCTCAGCTGGGTCTAATGATGTGCTTTCCCTATAAAATGGCAGTAAGACGGAAGGAGGAGGGGTTTGGACGTTGCCATGACGGGAGCCGAGTACGGACACAGGAGGGCGCTCAGGGGCAAGGCCGAAGAGCACGACTGTCTCCCGGACAAATAAAGATCTGTAAACTGAGTTTGAGTCTCCTGTGTTTCTGTGTTAGGGGGGGGGGGGGTAACACAAACCTGTTACAATGATTAACTCTGGTCGATGTATCAAGAACTAAATATGTTCAACAGACATCCAAACCGCAAATGGTAATTCATACAAATAACAAACGTGCACAAATGTAAAGTGCTCTGGATATGACTGCTATATAAATACACTCCATTCCATAAATAAAATATATGGAATATAAATAAATATACATTGGGGTCCATTTCCATGAGTTGTCATTGGCCTCTTGACAACCACAATAAATCACATCTACACTTCAGGCACTGATGTTGGTGTGAACTACTGTTTCAAGTTCTTTATTATCAAATGTATAATGATTACAGAGATTACAGAGAAGCAGTAGTTGGCAATACAAATTATTGAATCTAAGGCTCCCTCCAGCAATGCAACGTGATCTCACAGAAATACGTGAAAGGACCACAACCTATGGAAACAATTAGGTCAAAGCAACAAAACCACAATGTCCTGGTTAGGTTCAGGAAAGAGAAGATTCTGGTAGGCTTTTTAAAAAGGTAGGCTTCATTTGTTACATAACATAAGTTATGTAGATACTCAATTTAAAATAATGAAGTTAAATAATCTAATGGAACACAAAACACCTGTCTCCTGGGTGGAAGTCCCGTGTTTAACCCATCCCTCCACCAATACCTCCTCCCTACATGGACTTTGATGAAACTTTGTGAACTGTTCTTTTGAAGCCCCGAGTTCAACATCTTGGATTACGGCAATCACCATGTTGTTGTTTTTTTGCAGCCAAAGAATGGAAGTTACCCTATTTGGAATTTGGAGAAGTGACGTAGAGATGCCGTATATGTCTCTGGTAGCGGCAGCGACCTTTCAATCAAAATCCTTGCCAAAAGCATACTCTTCTTTATGGTCTATTTGAATGGACCATCATTTACAACATGAACATCATGCTGTATTGAAGAAGACTTGAAACTACTAGAGATTGAAACCATAAACTCATGTTTACAATGTTTACTGAGGGAATAAATCAAGAGAGAAGTAGAGTCATTTTCTCATACAACCAGAAGAGTCGCCCCCTGATGGTCGGTAGAGAAAATGCAAGTTTTAGGACACATCCGCATTGGCGTCACTCGGCAAAACAGGAGGTTGTCGCCTGGTTCTACCACGACAAATTATCCTAATTAACTTTGCATTGTGTCTGTTGCACCAACACTCACGTGCCATCGCCACGTAATCCTCTGTTTGAGGTTGCGGTTTCAAGTATTTCTACGAGATCAGGCTGAACAATGCTTATGCATGAAAAAAAAGATAATCACACAAGTAAAACAATTCTAAATAAATGTATATTCATCTACATAGCAACTTTCACCCACTGATGGCAGAGGCTGCAATACAAGGTGTCACCTGCCCATCAGGATCTAAACTAATTAGACCAAGCCTTCTGGAGCATTTGGGGATTCAGTAACCCTTCAACATGTGACTGAAGGAGCCTGGGCCCGAACCCCCAATCTTAACATCAGAGCAAGCTCTACCTGAGCCGGCCCAATAATGAGATATTTGAATACATACAGAGGTGTAAACCTTTTTGCTAGGAAGTATATATGTTAAAAGGAGCCCAGTCTAGTACTTAGGCTACTGAGGTGTTTTTCCCTCGGTTTGATCTGGCTGACGCGCTCTTGTTCAGCCTCCACCCTTTTGCTTCGCTGACATCAGCCACGGACACATTTGTTTCTGTATAAATATAATGTGTTTATTCTCTTTGTCGAGATATGCCACAATATCGGCGGAGACAGCTAAACTCGCCACTCCACAGCGGTCAAAACTGTTTGCCCTTTCCGGGGTCCAACACCTGCCGTCAATCATGATCTGATTGATTATATTAGGCAAGCACAGGACCATTACATTTTCGTTAACACATTTGGCTCCTACAATATAAAAGGGTAAATGACAATAATGCAGCCAACCTTTTTTCAGTGATGTACCACCTGTGAAATCTTTGTTCAGCCAAGTACCCCTTAACCAACGCAAACCATTTTTGGTTAAAAAAAGAAGTAATACATAGTGCTGTGCCATCAGTGTCTGATTTATTGAACTGTAGAAACTGAAGATTGCATTGTTTTATTGAACTGAGTGCTTTTGCACTTACATTTTAGTGAGAAACGTGTGCTTGCCCTGCAGAGACACATTCAGTTCCTTCAGTTTGCTGAATATATCTGACAGATAGCACAGCTTTGCAAGCCAGTCTGTGTCCTGGAACAAGGTGGCATGGGGAGATCTGTGCTCGATCAGAATACTAACCCTAACCCTGTTTGCGTTTGTTTTCTCTCCTTATTATCCCTTTCCCAAAAGGTAACACAGACACGCATGCTAACCTGGAAAGATAATTGTTGCCATGTAAGGAATCATCGTCAACATGTTGTAAAAACTCTTTAATCACTATTTCCCTTTCGTTAAGCAACCGGAATTACAAAAACGGACTGTCAAACTTTGGATTTCTCCACGTGTTGTACGTGGGGCCAGAATCCTGCATCGGATCGGGTACCCGATGGATAACACCCCAAAATACATAAATACGGTAGTCTTATAACATTTACATTACATGATAACCTTCCTTTCCCTCTGTTGAACTTTAAAATGGTAAATACTGGATGACTGTTAACAGAACCGCATGTTCGGTCAGTTGAAAGAGTCACGTTCTCGTGGTCTGTGTGATCTGTGCTCGATCAGAAAGGCGTGTACTTCAGATCCTAATTCCAACAGCCGATTGTGTCTTATCCCTCGAGAGAGCCAGAGCACTTCTGTGTGCAGCAGCAGTTGTGTGTGTTCAGCTCCCTTGTTTTCACAGATGCAGAAAAGTTGTTGACAACATAAAAAATGTCCTCTATTGTTTTTCCCTCATATGTTCTCATAAATGTCGTTGAATTGATGTATCTTACAAAAGCAACAAGTTTCCACTGACATCTGTGGATTCATCCAGCTGTAGTGAAAAACACTCGCTAATTTTTGCCTCAACCTGTTCGACAGTGTCTGTTCCCATTGCATCTATACTCTGCGGCACACAGAGTAGATGCATGCACACAGGCATTTGACAAAAGGCACTGTCTTTCTCCGCTGTGTTTGTGTCCAGTCACCCAGCACAATTGGAAGGCGCAGGTCTTCGGTTATAGTGAAGGTTTTTTTGGCTTTAACTATGAGCAATGAGACTGCATAAGAGGCCTCCAGGGCTTTGATTGATGTCGTGGAGACTTTACGCATCGTGTCTTGAGATGACCTGAATTCAGAAAGTTTTCTCTTAAAAAAGCTCAGGTGGCTTACCAGCATGATTTGCATGTTTAGTCTTGAGATGCCGCTCAAGGTGTGCTGGCTTCATGCTACTGTAGGCGAACCTTTCTCCACAGAAAAAACACAACGCGGTTATGGTGGGTTGCAACTCGTGGACGTAAATCCAATTACAACATAGTCTTCTGAAAACTGACAGAATTTTGCCAGCTCTGGTTTCACCTTCTTTGGCACTTGTCTCTCAGTGTTTTCAGCAGCATTGCTGCCATTCTTCAACCATGACTCCATTGTTTGAGTTTTCAAGGCAGCAGTGATTGGCAGGTGATGACAGGTGGCGTGTGCCAGGTTGGGTCAAACCATCCTGATATGGGAGGGACGCGGGGATTTTAGGATAATTAATAGCCTACTTAATATCAAATTAAGTTAATGAACTTACACTTGTGTTTTATTAATTATTTATTAAATATTTTTTAATGGATGCTTATTTTAAATATATATTTTTTAAATCTCACGTAAATATTGTGCCTTCATCTGAGAACCACTGCTATATATTATCCATTATAGGTATGTATAAATGTATCTCTATCACTATTTATCACGCTACCATTTCTCAAAATAAGATGCTTCCATTACGCCTTTCTAATCTGATATATAATTCAGATAAAAATGTATTTGATGCTTGCAGGCATGATTTCAGTCCGGTACCAGCACTTGACAGCTAGCTGCATCCTGACAGTCCCCGGAGAAGCAGCTTGTGTTGAGTGTGTTGTAATCACTGACGCTTCCTGACACAATGTTCAATGATCTAATGTTCCCAGGCAACACATGCATCTCCAGTCGGCATGCAAACCTTTAGCAGACACTGATTAGTTACGGATGTTTGTTTCAGGAGGTAAAAAAAAATGAAAAAGTGAATCATTGAAAGCTCATAGGTGTCTCTTTGATAGAAGTCTTGAAGCTGAGAGACTGAGATGGGTTACTATTAGCCAGTCTGAGTGGACAGCTGATTAACCAGCAAACCTTTCATCCACAACCCAAATAAGTCGGCCACTGATGAGATATTGTTGGTATGTAACAGAAGAAGTTAATGAAAATATGACAGGGATGACCAGTTCTGTTTTGGAGGGTGGGGCTTTGATGTTACATGAAACCAAACGATGAAATTACCTTTGAGTCCACATCACCCAATCCATTTCTGTTGCTTTCCCCCGTATCCATGGTAACCTAATTAGAATTGTACAAACAAGAGGATATTTGAGGAAATCACTCAGAGTGCACTATGTCCCCACCTTTTAAGCATGACAGAACACACACACACACACACACACACACACACACACACACACACACACACACTCACACACTCACACACTCACGCGCACGCACACAAAGACCTTTAATAAAAACTGGCAGTTGAATCCTTTTCTTTCTGTATTTACAAAGCCGCTAAATGTGACAGATGAAAGTAGTAATCCGTCACATTTCTCATATTTCTTTTGAATCAAACTCACTTTTGAATTTGTAGAAATGCTTCACCCTCAAAGTGATCATTCGTAACAATTACTCACTCTGTGTTCCGTTGAACAATCCTCCACAGTGAACGGAAAATCCCAAAACAAGTCTTGATGAATTGAGGTATGGGGGCCACATTTCACAAAACAAAACTATAAGTCTAAGTAAGTCTCATGGAAACGGATGTTTCAATATAGGTTATTTACTATAACAACCCTGTTGTACAACCCTGTGCAACTTAATGTAGTTTGTACTAAAAAAAAAGACATAAATAAAACATAAAAAAGAAACAAAACTATCCTATATGTGGAAGGTGGAGGATAAACTAAGGAGTTTTACAGCCTGAGGAAAGCAGCTGCTCTGAAGTCTGGTGGTACTCCAGCTGATAATACTGTATCTCTGGTCAGAGATTGTCTTTTAATATCCGTTGGGCTCTTTGAAGGCACCTCTTATCACTAATTGAAATCAACATTTTGTGGGTGAAGTATTGCTTTAAGTAAGCTCTAGAGATCTTTTAAGGCAGAAATATATACGATCAGAACGAAACTACTTTAGCTGGTATGCTAACCACCAACCTGCTAGCCAGCCAGGAACATGCTAGCACTAGTCAGTCCCAATAGCTCTGAGCTGTTGGGACCCTTCTTTCTATTTTCTCTGTCCTGTGCCTTTTACTTTCCCCTGGACATTTAGTACATAACTTCAAGAGTCTTATTGAAGAGGGGAGAAATGCTTTTTGAGCAAACAAGTCAGTTAGCAAGCTTGTTAGCTTGTTTGCTAACAGGACAATCAGTTCACATCTTATATCCAAAGCCAGTATTTGCATCATCAACTCCAACGTCTTAAGTTTCTAAAAGCCATTCGCCATATGACAGACAAGATAAACTAGTAAATAAAGTAAACTATGCAGCACAGCAAATACGAAATGCTAACCTTTGGACTAAAAAGGTAAGCACTGTCAACTTATTTGCTAATGTTTGCCAAATAATCATTGGCCAAGACAAATAATACTTGACCAAACATTAATGGCCGTTTTTCCATCTTTCTTTCTCCTGATGTCTGTCTACATCCACTACACTGATGTACTCACATGTACTGCAAGACAAAGTGTGTGTGTGTGTGTGTGTGTTGGGAGGGGGGTTTGTGCTAGCATCTGGTCAGGTGCTAACTTCAGAGAGACCGGCCGTCTGGTCGTATCACCGCGGTGTCACCATGACGCCCGTCTCCGCCGGCGGTTCCTCTGCATCACTCTGGCAGCTGATTGACTCTGTCACCCCCGGTGATAATCACTGTCTGACTTCCAGCTTGGCTGCCACTGGGTTTATCGAGACTGATGGAGCCTCGCCCTGTGCTGCCACTGATCACAGAGTGCGTATGTTTGCGTTTGTTTTCTCTCCTTATTATCCCTTTCCCAAAAGGTAACACAGACACGCATGCTAACCTGGAAAGATAATTGTTGCCATGTAAGGCATCATCGTCAACATGTTGTAAAAACTCTTTAATCACTATTTCCCTTTCGTTAAGCAACCGGAATTACAAAAATGGACTGTCAAACTTTGGATTTCTCCACGTGTTGTACGTGGAGCCAGAATCCTGCACCGGATCGGGTACCCGATGGATAACACCCCAAAATACATAAATACGGTAGTCTTGTGTTATTTACATTACATGATAACCTTTCCTTTCCCTCTATTGAACTTTAAAATGGTAAATACTGGATGACTGGTAACAGAACCGCATGTTTGGTCAGTTGAAAAAGTCACGTTCTCGTGGTCTGTGTGGTTAAGACTGGCGTAGGTCACTTTGGTTTATAGTTAATGCTATTTGCTCTTATTTTTTGTTACCAATTACCCAAATGGGTATCTCATCTCCTCTTGTTAAATTCTAACCGCCTGGATATGCAGAATGGCTGTTTGTTGTGTTTGTCAATGTTTAGAAAATGTCCGTAGATTCTTTAAAAGAAGCGTCTCTCAGGCCTTTTACAATCATTCTTAAAGACAGAGTTTAAAGTGCATGATAGAGATATGCACAACGTTTATAATAGTAAAACAGATAGGGTTAACAGGTCTAGGTACACAGGACTGGAGCCTTTTATTCCTAATGTATTTTTCTTTCGATATTTCTTTTTATGTCTTTACATTTTTTTTTTATTCTATTCTAGATTTAATGCAAAGGCCAGAGGGACTGCTATATTGATTAACAAAAACACCTCTTTTCAATAGATTATTAGCGACCCAAACGGGAGATATATTATTGTTACTGGACAACTCTGGGCTAATTCTGTGATTTTGGTAAACGTGTATACCCCTAACTGCGACGACAGTCATTTTTTTGAGAGGTTATTTCTTGCTATACCTAAGCTTGACAATGGATTGCTTATAATAGGAGGTGATTTTAACCTTGTGCTGGATGTCACATTGGAAAGGTCATCCCAGAATCCTCAGAACCTTTCCAAGTCAGGTAGAGTTGTGAACGATTTCATGCACAAGTGTGGTCTTTCAGATATTTGGAGGTTTAAGTTTCCCCAACACCAGAGCTTACTCCTTTTTCTCAAATGTGTATCCTACCTATAACCGCATAGACTATTTCTTACTCGATAATAGGCTGCTGCCTAAAGTTAAGTCCTGCTCGTATAATAGTATTGTCATATCAGATCACAGTGCCATTCTATTTGATTTAGACCTCCCAAACCGCCCCCTTCCAAACAGAGTCTGGAGGCTCAACCCTCTCTTACTCTCAGATGAAAATGTTGTGGAGTTCATCTCAGCCCAAATACAATTATTTCTAGAGACTAACTCCTCCCCAGAGATCTCGCAAGCTACATTATGGGAAACATACCTCCGCGGGCAAATCATAGCTTATTTCTCTACTATCAAGAAACGGAAAAACTACAAACTGACCGAAATTTCCCAAAAGATCCTGGATGTAGACTCTAAATATGCTCATTCCCCGACTGCAAGTCTTTATAAGTAACGGTTAAGACTCCAAACTGAATTTAATCTCCTATCTACTGACGAGGCAACACGTCTCATCTTAAGATCCAGACATAATGTGTATGAATTTGGAGATAAATCTAGTAGACTACTGGCTATGCAAGCCCGCCAAATGGCTACCACCCGCAATATCCCAAAGATTCAATCAGACACAGGAGAAACGTTGATAGATCATAATGACATAAATAAAGCCTTTTTACAATTCTATTCTAACCTTTACACTTCAGAACTTAACAATGACCCTGGCCCCTCATGTGCCCGCTTTGATAATTTGACTATCCCTACCATATCAGAGGAACAAAACTCCAATCTAGGTGCAGATATCTCAGTTGCTAAAAATTATAATGGACATAAAATCTATGCAGAACAACAAGTCACCAGGCCCCGACGGGTTTACGACAGAATTTTATAAAATGTTCTCCTATCAGCTGGCACCAACTCTTAAAGCAATGTTTGGAGAGGCACTCTCCTTAGTCATTCTTCCTAGAACTCTGAGAAAGGCTTCTAAATCCCTACTGGCTAAGAAGGATAAAGACCCGGTATTCTGCTCATCTTATCGCCCTACTTAATGTGGATTTTAAAATGCTGTCTAAAGTCTGGAGAGCGTGATCCCAGATATTGTCTCACCTGACCAAACAGGATTTATCCAAGGCCGGCACTCCCATTCAAATTCACGAAAACTATTCAATGTTGTCCATTTGGCCCCTTTAACATGCCCAGAGGTAGTGGTTTCTCTTGATGCAGAGAAGGTCTTTGACTGGGTCGAGTGGAAATACTTATTTGCTGTTCTCCAAAAATGTGGCTTCTCTGAGGAATTCATTGCCTGGATCAGATTACTTTATTCCTCTCCCCTAGCCGCTGTAATCTCTAACAATACTCAATCTGACTACTTCAAGACAAGGGTGTCCTCTTTCCCCTCTCTAGCCATCGAGCCCCTAGCAGTGGCACTGCGACTCTGTAAGGACTTTAAGGGTATAACTCGGGGTGATTTAGAACTGAAAGTTTCTCTGTACGCGGACGATTTGCTGCTGTATGTCTCTAACCCATCTCTAGCTCTCCCCTATATTCTAGATATCCTGAATCAGTTTGGGAAAATATCAGGATATAAGCTAAATTTGCAAAAAAATTAACTTTTCCCTCTAAACTCTGAAGCAGAGTGCTCCCTTACAGCCTTTTCCCCTTTAAAAGGGTGGCCCGGGATGGCATTGAGTACTTGGGGATTGAGGTCACTTCCATTCTACTTTTAAAAATAACTATTACCCTTTTCAATAAATGCAAACAGAATATGACTCGCTGGGCCTCGTTACCATTATCCCTAGTGGGTCGTGTTAACCTAGTTAAAATGATAGTATTACCAACATTTTTATATCTCTTTCAAAATATTCCTATCCTGATTAAAAAAATATTTTTTCATAAATCTTGATAAAATTATAATTTCTTTCATATGGGGGACCAAACCTAGTCGGATCAGCAAGACTCAACTCCAAAGACCAAAGCGTGCAGGAGGCTTAGCTTTACCCAATTTTCTCTTTTACTATTGGGCATGCAATATCCAGAAGCTACTTCACTGGTTTGAAAACAGGCCAATTCTAGGAAAGGCGGATGGGGTACAAATAGAATTCTCCTCCTGCCGGCACCACCTCGGCTCAGTGGTCTGTGCAGCCCTACCTCTTCTTAGCAATAGCTTGAGTACAAACATAATAGTAAATCACACAATAAGAATATGGGCTCAGTTTAGGAGACACTTTGGGCTACAAGGAACCTCCACCCACTCCCCCATTAAATGTAATCACATGTTTATTCCTTCCTGTACAGAAGGCGCATTTACTCTATGGTTTGATCAGGTCAGGTCAATCAATAATTTATACATAAAAGACACGTTTGCTTCATTCTCCCAATTATCACAAACCTATGATCTACCAAAGAACATTTTTTTCCGCTACTTGCAGATCAGGAGCTTTGTACAAAAAACTTTTGACTCATTTCCAAACAAGCCCATGAAATCTCATGTTGACAGCCTCCTAGAACTGGACCCGAACAGTAGAGGATTGATATCCCAAACTTACAAGCTCATTAACGATATCAACCCACACTCCTTGGATAATTTAAAAATGGCCTAGGATTCAGATCTTGGAGTGGCTATAACAGATGACCAATGGGACTCTATTTTAGACTTGATATATACATCATCTATATCCGCTAAACACAACTTGATACAGCTAAAAGTGGTACACAGGGCTCATTACACTAGACTGGCAAAAATGTACCCTAACTCAGATCCGTTATGTCCTCGATGTAAAGGCCAGCCAGCAGACCTGTTACACATGTTTTGGCTATGCCCGAAACTCTCCACCTTTTGGATAAGTATTTTTAAAGCTCATAGTGAGATGTTTGCAACTCAATTTGACCCGGACCCAACCTGCGCATTCTTTGGCTTAACACCAGAGGAACTCTGTACCCGTTTACCAAATGAAGCCAATGTGGTCACAACACTCCTTGCTCGATGTTTGATCCTTCTTAGATGGAAGCAACGTGCCCCTCCATCGTTCTCCCACTGGGTCAAAGATGTCATGTATTTCCTGACACTTGAAAAGATAAAATACACTCTCAGAGCTTCCTCCCAAACCTTTGATAAAGTATGAAGCCCTTTTCTAGACTACTACGATTCCTTACAAGAACCTCTCGACAAAGACTAATGTTGATCCTTTATCCGTCCCATAGCAACAGTGAGCAGCCCCCCCCACACTTTAATTGAATTTAAAAAAATAAATAATAATAATAATAATTAAAAAAAAATTAAAAAAACATAAATACAATGGTATGGGCACATGGCCACGGAGCACACTCGGTGCATCCAGTGAAAGAGACTTTTCCTCGGCTGGATTTGTGATTCAAGTACAGAGAACCCAAATTTAAACCAGAGTAAAATAAAAAAAAAAAAACATGCAGAGGGGTACGTGTTTTCAAAACTGGACTCCTGCTCGCCTCTGCATGGGGTTGTTTGAAATAGTTATTAATATAAATACAATGAAATCTAGAGTAGGTAGTAATTGTTTTGCCAAGAATGTGTATAGAATGTGCACGGTCAAATGAAACAAGATAATCTTGATTTGTGATTATATCTAATACAGCAACCGAGAACCTGCAGAAACGTACAGTTAGTGGCATCATTAAAACTTGATACATCGTTTTTTCTTTAAACTCCAAAATGAAAGTCAGCCAAATTCTCCTCACAGGAGTTGGCATAAAGGAGCTCATCAGACGGTTTATCTTTTCAGTGTCATTGAATGAACACAATCAATGCATCTGGCAAGTCACAACGTTGTGGAGACTTGCAGATGAGTTATGTGTACAGCAGGTATTCAATATAGTGAATGTCTGTGTGTGCGTACCTGGAGCAGCCTCCAGCGTGTGTTGAGATCTTCGATGCGGTCCAGGTTGCCAGGCGACAGCTGGATGTCGGGCAGACCGAAAGTGGACGCCAACTGGTTCATGTGAATTACGTCATCCTTAATCGGAGCGATCTCTTCCTGGAACTCCTGGAAAACAGACACACACTCGAAATTAATTCTCAGATCATTTGTATTAGGCTGCATTGTTGACAGTGATGAGATGACAGATGGGAAACACAGACAGGCTGTTAGTAGCCCCTCCGTTCAGTTGTTTCTCACCTCAACTCCTCTAACAGTGAGAAATAGATGCATCTATCATGTAAACCCCACTTCTTCTGCTTGTTTAATGATTGCTGATGTATGGAAAACACTGACAGGCTTAAGTAGGATTAATGCAACACGCGCTATGAGGATCATACAATATATATATATATATATATATATATATATATAGTAAATATTATTTTAAGAAGTTCTGCACGCCTCCAGTTTGGAGAAACAGACAACAGTATCAACACAGGAATGTATATATATGTAAGGGCTATATTTATCATATTTTCACAGGTTTATCTCTCCGTCAGACTTTTACGACGGGTAACTGAAGCTGTTATCTATGCTCTCTTTAATTCCACAAGACTCCATTGATAAAAACAGTAATTTGTTAAGTGGGTCTTTCTTTTAGCTGTCTATATGTTTTGCTGCTGCCGCCATACACAGCAGTACATTCCCGTGTTGGAACTCTTGTCAGTTTCTCCAAACTCAAAGTGTGCCGACAGCCAACTACTGTAGGAATAACACTATGGATAAAAAGCTCATACAACTCCACTTCAAAATTATCCCTTGCAGTATCAACATTGTGGATGTCATTCTGTATTAGACTCACATATAAACAGATGATATATGACATACACATCTTAGAATAGCAACAACAAAAAAGGAGATGGAGACTTTAATGTATTCAGTACTCAGTAGTATTCAGTTTTCCTCCACCAGATTTTAGAACCTCTTAAAAGAATATTGAGACAATTTGGGGGGTATGCTTTTTCACATTCTTCCTGAGTTTGGCGAGAAGGCTGAAACCACTCTCATGTCTGCAGTCTAAATATGAAGACTAGTTAGCTTAGAGTCGTAACACTGGATTCCTTTTGCTGTCATACTAACTTTGGTCACAAGAGACTGAAACACACCACCACCCCATGTTCTAAATTTGACTAAAAGCATTCAGGTTGTCTTCCAAATGAGTATAAGTGTATGTATATATGTATATTTATTTATTGAGTGTTAGCCAGTTATGTCAATTAAAACTCTCCTGTAAGAAAACATTAATTGTGTTTAGTCCTATTTTACTCCCTTCGTACATTGATGATACACACTGCTAAATATTGAAGTGAGCTTCATTCAATCGGACCTTGACTCTTTCAATATGCTCTGACAGGGAGTCAATCAGCAGGGAGTCACCAACAGGTTCCCACGCCTCCTTCACCATCTCAGCCTGCCGCAGCTGTCCATCCAGCAGGTCCTCCACCTCCTGGAGCTCAATCAGCCGATCCAGAGCCAGCTCCAGCCTCCTCTGCCAGTCAGCCGAGTCGCCGTTGAGCCTGTCCCACTTGGTCGCCACATCCTCTGCCTCTTTGCGTAGGACTCGACCAACATTCTGGGCACGCTCGTCTGGGCTGATATCTGAGGGTTGTGGAAAGAAGAGGTCCTAAATTAACATCTGTGGACAATGAAAGCAGCAATATGTACCCTCAAAGGCGGTGGCTGTCACAAATTCCCCGTCTTATTAGTGTTTTCATTCTGTTTTCTGGTTTAATTAACTCTCTTGTCATTTCAGACCCGGTCATTCACACCTGATCATCCTTCATTCCCTTCACCTGGTTCTCACGCCCATCTCACCTGCAGCCCATTCCCTCGTTAGTCACTCACTACTTAGGTCCCCTCACTTGCACTCTCCCTGCCTGCGAGATCGAGTGGACAATAAATGTAAAACAGGCAGCGTGATTATAACACCATGACTTTGGTGTGTGTGTGAAGCTTTGAATTGAATAAATTAATGAATGATGTTTGTGATGCCAATACATGAATTATGAACTTATTAATATGTTTCTGTCTTTATAATACAATGGTGGGGTCAAAAGGGAAAGTGGAAACAAATTGGGGAGACTGTGCTTGTATTACTATGGGCAACATTTTTATTTAAAAAAAATAACAAAATGTCCACAGTGCTGTGCTTACGAAAATACCCTTTCACAGGGCACAGATGAAACTGGGGTAGAGAGAATATTTTACGATGGTTATTATTACTATGTGCATCCCTTATTAAGAGCGATCAGCTCAAAATGTTCCCAGACAGGAGAACATCTTCTCTTTCTTGCTGGTTCCATCGCAAAAAAAAGAAGCTTGAATACTTTGCAAACAAATGCGACAATAAAGTCCCAAGTCCACACAATGTGATCGGGGAATCCGTTGCGTTTCGCTTCCCCTTTTTATTTCGAATCGCGCACCAAATACTAACCATCTTCTGAATCAGTCACGTGGTACGGCTGGCTCGCGAGGCTTCCAACGTCATCACATACGTCATCAACACAAGCCTCGATACGCGCTTCACAAAAATCTTCCTGGATTACCCGCCCCAACCTGACCTTCGATCCCCTGCCTGCCCCTTTTCGGACTTGTTTGCCTTACGGACTGAGTAAAGACGTTCATCTTTGTTACCCCTGTTTCGGAGTCGTGCTTTTGGGTTCGTCACACACTCACAGTGGCACACAATCCCAAATCTACAATCCCTTATTTTCTCCACCAATACATCTAATATTTAAATAAAAAAGAACTCGAGAAAATATAGTCAGAGAATGTACTTTCAGGACTTTTAAAGTTTCTTGGAAGAACTTTTATTTTGTGTCGATTTCGGCAGTTCCTGTGGACAAAAGCTGTGGTGCTTCCGAGCACCAGAGTCCATTTTTGAAAACCCCTCATTTTACTGCAGCAGGGCCTGGCAGTCTGCACTACGCACTCCTGGTTCTCCCATGCCTCCCTTCCACCCTGTAGTTAAAAGCTCTAGCCCAGCAACATACGGCATCGGCCTCCAGCAGCGTGGTGGTTTTGGTGCCCAGTGGAGCAGCAAAGCAAAGTCAGATCTGGGTCTGGTTGATACTGGGGGCTCCGCTGGAGTATGAACGGGAGGCGTTTCTGGCGAGTTAGCCGGACTTCGGAATCAAAACGTCCATCAAACGTCTTCACCTGTGCAGAGCTCCTTCTCTGACGTAGGCGACCAAAAGCACAGGCATTAGCTGTGACTATGAAGCATATGTCAAAACAGTCAGCTTGTTTGTGGAGATACAGGTTCTCCTTTAGGAGAGACGGCTGAATTTAAAGCAAGCAAATGTCATATTCTCAAAAGCACTGTGTCAATTCAGCTTTTTAGGCGTCCCCAGCCGTCGCCGATTTTGAAGGTCAAACCGCAGAGACGGAACAACTTTCTAAGAGGAAGTAAGTGCTTGTTAGCAGGTGGAGTTCACTCTTTCTTTTCTGTGTTCTCCGAGTGCATTTGAGTTGGTGGCTGAATGGGCTTAATGGGTTCAGCTGTTTTCTACGAGCCTGGAAACCGGACTGCAGCCATGGTGAACAAGGTGCTGCAGGAAGGTGTTTGTGTGTGTGTGTTTGTGTGTGCGTTAACCCCCATGTGTGGTTGTTATGTTACCAAGCTGTTACTAGGGTCCAAAGATCACTGAGTCACTCCATATTTGCCATTTAGGCAGGATTTCAAGTGGTAGAGCTGATCATGCCGCTGCCCTGGTAATTAATGAGTTATATTCTGTATTTCCACATGTTCATTGCAGGTGCAAGGTGTTTTCAAATGTAAATAATCTGATCTAAATAATGCCACAAAATATGTTATGCTGCTAACAACGCTTACATCCCTAATCCATCCTATCAATGTATGTTGACAGTTAATCCCAAAATCAGAAACAAATAATATTTTCCTCTTACTTGCCATTAATCAATCTAGATTGTTTTGGTGTGAGTTATCAAGTGCAAAACTCAACAGCAATGTCTCTATAGGAAATCATGACCTGGTTACTCAAGATAATAAGTAGCCAGGTCAAGCTTTGTTTTTAATCTAAGTTTGTGTTAAAGACAGACCTCAATTCAACATTACCATAAAGAAATTTTAAAAAAAAATAACATTGACTTCGAGACGAGGGAACAGGAAGTCCAACAAATTTGGGCTAATTTCCCAAGTTTTAAGACTCATTCCTGCAGCATTCCATATGCAGACTTGTCCAAAATTCATTATTTTTTGGAAAAATGCATGTGTGTTACCCCTCTGCTCAGATGATGGTGTGTCCCGGGGCAGCTCAGACAGAAAGACTCCCACATCGTCCAGAGCCTTTGTCACAACTGGTTCTTTAGCTCTCAAGTCCCTTCTGAAGGCCTGTGCAAACACAAAGGTATCTCAATTAATGTTTTTTGCTTTCATTGAAAGTAGCAGTATGGTGCATAGATATAATAGCTAAAGACCCCTGATGCAGGGATGCTTATAACAGCCTCAGGAGCAAACATATCCCATTGCATTGATTCTGTGCAAGTTTCCCCTAACTAAAACATGTCTGGGTTTATTATGTAATGCTTCGACTAAAAGCCTTTTTCCCTAATGAATATCTGCAAGAACTCACCATTTTACAGACTCATTAAAGTTTTACACATGAAATGACCAAATCGGCAGAGCCAATCATCTTGTTTTTGCTTTTTTGTTGTTGCATGAAATGGTGCATAGAATGGGTTTTCCTTTAACCTGTTTGACAATACTTTCCATTTATTCTGAGCCTTTAATCTGCATAATGTTAGTCAGGGGTACATTAATTCTGCCTCAAATGTAAATGGCTGCTTTTACAATGAAACCACAAAACTCATATTATGAAAGTATCAAACAGGCTTGCGTTGGTTGATTACTGCACTGGTGCTGAGCTGAAGGTTCTAGACGTGTGTTCTTATATTATGACTGAGCTACACTCAGGATGGATAAATACCAGAAAGAACCGCAATTTTTGCCACCCCACCTAAGATTCAGAATAATAAAGTTAACTAAAAATCAGATCAAATTATGTTGTGTCCTGATCAGTTGTCTAATTAACTTTTTAGCCGCAATTGAGGATGTTTTATTGAATTTAGCCGTTTCCATACAGCTTTT
This sequence comes from Cyclopterus lumpus, assembly GCF_009769545.1. Taxonomy (NCBI): domain Eukaryota; kingdom Metazoa; phylum Chordata; class Actinopteri; order Perciformes; family Cyclopteridae; genus Cyclopterus; species Cyclopterus lumpus. Next base: position 5,329,290 of record NC_046967.1, read on the forward strand.
CTATTGCGACACTTCAAAATGTGCATTACGGAAATATGGCTATTGTTGAATGTGTTAGGCACATTTAATGTGTTTATGTAACTCTGTAATGCTGTTCATTCTGTACACATGACATCTATTGCTTCTGTCCATCCGGGGAGAGGGATCCTCCTCTGTTACTCTCCTTATTATTTTTGGGGAGTTTTTCCTGATCCGATGTGAGGTCCTGGGACAGGGATATCGTATGTGTACAGATTGTAAAGCCCTCTGAGGCAAATTTGTAATTTGTGATATTGAGCTATACAAAATAAACTGAATTGAATTGTTGGCTTTAAAGAAATGACTCACTGGTGGAGACAATGTTAAGTTAGAATAACAGAAAAATAACATAATTGTATTTTCAGGCCAACTTTACAGACAACAACAAAATAAAAATAAAACTCCATAATCAGCAGAAATCAGCACAACCGTTCTAATTGTCTCTGTCCCACATAGTTTAGGTGTTTCCTCCTACCCTGTGTGTGTCCAGCTGTGTCTGCACGGCGGGGACATCACCCCTAACAGGTGGCTCCTTTTCCAGCTGTTGACTCTTAAGCCTCAGCCAGTTCAGCAGCTCCTGCAGCGACATGTGGAGCCTCTTCCATGGGGCCATCTCTGAGTCCAGGTGGGCCCTTGAAACAAACATTTGTATTGCCTCCCGTGCTTTATATAAACTTTATATAAACTCCAGAACAAAGACTGAGCCCCGGTCTCACCTCATGCTGAGGGTCTTGTTGCGCAGATCGTTCCAGCGCTGGCTCATGCTGTCCAGACGTCTCAGAAGCAGAGCGCCGTCCTCGGAGTCCCCCAGTGAGGTCACGATCCTCTGGCCGTTCTCATCCAGGGAGTGATACAGCTCTGTGTGGCTGTCAATCTCTGCCTGGAGGTCCTGGACGGACACACAGACACAGACACAGACACAGACACAGACACAGACACAGACACAGACACAGACACAGACACAGACACAGACACAGACACAGACACAGACACAGACACAGACACAGACACACACACACACACACACACACACACACACACACACACACACACACACACACACACACACACACACACACACACACACACACACACACACACACACACACACACAGACACACACACACACACACACACACACACACACACACACACACACACAGACACACACACACACACACACACACACACACACACACACACACACACACACACACACACACACACACACACACACACACACACACACACACACACACACACACACACACACACACACACACACACACACACACACACACACACACACACACACACACACACACACACACACACACACACACACAGTTAGTGGAAAAGAAGCACAAGCAGTAAATTCTGTTGGAGCACACACTTCATTTTCTTGGTAATAGCGGCCATCTTTCAGGAATTCACTTTTTTTCACTGCTCGAGTGCTCAGTAATGGGATCAGGATCTGTGAGAGTGATCCCATTACTCTCTAAAAGCAGCAACCGACGATTGAGCCATAATGCAGGGCTTAATGTATTGTGATGTGTTATTCAGCCTGGAATCAGTTAGTAACTTCGACAGCTGTGTTAAATTTTTCAACAGATGATCCTTTGCTGAAACTCTTAGAGGAGACGTATTTACCATTCTAAGCATTAATATGGCAGAAAACTATTTATGTAAAGATATAGTGGAGTAGCGCCCTCTCCCTCTGCGTGTCTTGTTTTGGTCGATCCCAGCCCTATGCCTTCATATTAATTTAAACTTTAATGTCTTAGAAGTCAAAATAGCCCCACCACCCTCCGGTTAGTATTTGTAGTCCGAGTGGTACTGACTTATTGCATTCGTGCAGGCTTTGAGTGAATGCAGGGAAACAGTCCGTGTGGAGAGCAAACAAGGCAGAACGCATTGACCAAAATGCATTCTGGGAACCCACCTATTAAAATGAACTTATAAACTGGCTACTTGTGGCCCCTATCCCCCAGAGGCTTATCATAAGTCATCATATATCTATGTCTATATATCTACATTTTTTTTTTCCTATTGTCATTGAAGAGTGTGTTATTTCAATTTGAGAGCATGACTCATTGATTTAATCCCAGTTTTTGAAATGCTTTCCCCCAAAACCCTGTCCTCACCCTTGAATAGCCCCGGCGTGCACTCGGATTTGCACACAAATATTGTTGCTTGCACATATTTGCTGTGCCCCAGCTTCACTCCGATGTGTGTGAGGAGGAGTGAAGCAAATCTGTGAATATTAGAGTGAAGCAAATCTGTGAATATTAGAGCAAATAAGCAACATATTAGGGTATACCAGATCCACTCCTTCCGTTCTCACCTTTCACAATAACAGCCCTATACATATACACTGCATAACTGTTTACCAGAGTGAAATTCTAGCAGAGCATTTTGCTAAGAGGGAACTCAATATAATAAAGTTATACAACAATTTACCTCAGACAGACTGCCAGATGCTGCTCTGGGTTAATAGGTTCCTGGTAGATGTTCCTCTGCTTGCATGAATATATTTTAATATATTCCTTTTATCGACAAAGTGCTGCAACTTTGCATTGCATCGTCACGCCCCCGGTGTATAAAGGCCTTAAGGGATAGGTATTGGTCAAAATATTGTTGAAAAGTTATCGAGAAAAGGGGTTAAGTAGACCCAGGAACAATAGCTAGTGATAGAGGAAATCTGAAGACTGGACAAACTGACACATTGTTTTAAATTGAAAGAAGCACAGAAAGTAGAAGAAATAGGGCGCTATTCAGAACCCAAAACAGCAACAAAGACTACGAAAAGGACAACGGATTCAGATGATTAAACTTGGAGAACAGACTACTAAAGATGTGACTGGCAAACAAAACCCTTTTCTTTTGGTTTTTGGTATTATTTTGGGTTAGTGTGTTTGTTGACATGTGCCTCTGAGGGTTTTACATGTTTATACTTTGCTTCTTTATTTAGAAAAAAAATGGTATGTTATATTTTTCATTATATTTCAGTTGGCGCAAAATAAGCATACTTTTGAGTTTTTATGAAAAACACACAATGTGACACGTTCCTGTTGCAGAAGAAAAGCATGAATACAGCAAAATATGTCTAACTAAAAACATGTCAAATTGCAGTTTGTGTCGTACGTCAAAATTCTTCCAATGTATAAGCTACGACACTAACATTTAATAATTAGCTTGATTTTATAAAAAAAATGTTAGCCTTAATTTAGGATTGCAATGCTCATATGCAAAAGAATAGCTCTCAATTTTCTTTCCCAACCTGAACATGGTAGACCTTCCTGCGCAGCATCCTCAAAACTTTACTCTGGAATCCCAAAACTAGATGTCAATGCGAAGAAGAGGAAGAAGAAGCATCATCTTCTGCTTCTTCCAGTCCCTTAAGATTAGCACTCAATGTGACTGCAGAAGCATGCCCTCTGTTAAATGTGTTTGACAAAGAGAAGGATTTGGAAATGAAGAGGAAGGGAGGAAGAGTCTAGAGAGATGGAGGGAGAGTTAGTTCCCCACAAAAGGGAGTTGGAGGGTGTGAGTCAGTGTAAGTTTGAAAGACAGAGAGGGTGAGAAAGAGAGAGGAGGAGAGAGGCAGGCAGAGCTTGAAAGGGTGCAGAAACTATACATGTGCTCATTTTCCAATTAAATGTTATCTGCATTCAGTGTTATAGCCTGTGTGTGTGTGCTCCCTGGATGCTACGCTGCGTTGCTGCCCGCCATTATAATTGGACACAGAAGACTATCTCAGCTCTGCATACAGTGCTGCCGTTGTGCTGACAGTGTGTGTGTGTGAAAAGGAAGTGTGTATCTGAAAATTCATTTCCAAAATGCATGTGTGCAGCATATTGTGTTTCCTTTACAGTATGCATGTGTACGTGTGTATGAATGTGTGCGTGTGTGTGTGCGCAAGTGCATCGTGCACACGCCGTTCCACTAGAAAGTGTGTGTGGGTGCAGGGTGACGCCGGAGGGTCAAAATATGTTCTCTCAGAGAACAGAGCCTTCCCTTTAACACCCACAATGAGTGTGTGTGTGTGTGTGTGTGTGTGGGGGGGGGGGGCAAATGAGAAAGATCTCATTGCATTGGCCAGTCGTCTGCCATGCACCGACTGGCCAATGAGATCTCTCTATACTGCTATGTCAGCATTCCTGTCATACCAGCCAGGGCAGACAATCAATGAAGACAGTCTTAAACCCTCGGTCACAAACTGAAAATTCACTGTATGTCTGATCAATCCCATCTGATAAAATATTGCATTATTAACATGTAATATTCCGTGAAAAATAATTCTGAGATTAAAGTTGTGAACAAAAACAAAACATTTGGAGAAACCCCCCCGCCCCGAGAAATTCTTCGAGACTCCAAATAGATGCAGTCCTCACCTCATTGTCAGGTTTCTTTTCCTAGGCAACCCAAACTAACTGCCAATTCTGTAGCTAGCTCTCCCTGACCTCTCACCATCAACTCCGTTTGAATGCATTTATGATCAATATTAGTCGGAATAGAAAGTCCCAACAGAACCCCAGAAAATGTAAAACAAGAGAGCTGTAACCTGTGGGTATACCAAGTTGCATTATTTTGGTTTATGACTGAAGTAAATCTCTAACCGCCAGCAGACTTAACTATCCACATAGATCTACACAAGTTGAGATCGGAGCAAGCACCACCAAGATCCAAGGATCAAGGATACAAAGATGACAAAGTGTATTTAGACAAAGATTTCTCTCCTGAAATCTAGAGGAAACGCAAGGAGGTACGATTAAACAATTGTGGGAGGATAAAAACATCTGAGCCGAGTGTCCATTACCGGCGCAAATGGGGATTGTTTAGGACTCTGGAGTCCAGGCTTTCATACACTGACTGAGGCAGTGCCCCCACTGGAGTCGACAGGATTAGGGGGATTCCAATCAGAACGGATCCCAAAGAAAAGCTGAACAGAGAGCCTATTTGTAAAATGTTATTTTTGGTGTGTTCTGAAGAAGGCTGTGGTGGCTGGGTGTGGTTAAGCTCAGCTGCAGAGGGGAGTGGGGGAGTACGCTCAGGGAACGGTACCAGGTGGAGGCCTAATTGGCCTCACCTGGGTCTGATGATGATTGCTCCCCATTATAAGGGTGCAGGTGGACAAAGGAGTGGGGTTCTGGGATTCGGCAGAACGCCGGACCTACGCTGCTGTCCACGGGAGCAGATCAGCGGAAAGCACGACGGAGACCGTATCCGTCTTGAATTAATAAAAACAACTAACTAGTTCCTGTCTCTATGCTAGGGGGATACCACACGCACTTGTTACAAAGGCTATTCCAACGGAAGGATTTTGAGCAACTTTATTTTGTTGCAACCACATAACTGGACTCACCCAGGAAAGATTTAGTTGCATTGCTTGTCCTTTAAATAAGGAACACAAGGAGCTGGAACACAAATTGGCGCAGGGTGTCCAGCTAGGCCGGTTAGGTAGTACGTTTCCTTTTCTTTGGAGGAATATATGTAATAGATGTGTCCTACCTTCCACTGGGCCAGCAGGTTCCTGGAGGTCTCCGGCTGCTCCTGCATTCTCTCTTTGTTGGTGGCGTCTATCAAAACATTACAGGTTGTCTCAGCCTCCGTCAGCCAGTTGAGGAACTTTTCCAGGTCCAGGTATGACTGCTGCAGCAACTTCAGAGCTGCCTCCAGAGCCACCTCTCTGTCCGAAACACTGGAGATACACACATGTAAGGACACATGTTACCAAGGTAAACTATGTAGGTAAACTACACAGCTGTCGATGGTGGTTGAGGTAACAACTAAATATGTTTTGTTGTATTTTTTTACATTCAAAGCTTTAAAAAAAATTCCAGGTTCAGTTTCATAAAAAAATTCTAAATAAGATTTTTATTTTGTATTAAAATGGAACAATTATTGATTACATTTCGGGAAGAAAATACTAACTCCTTAAAAAGCAATATATAATTTATGAAATCTTTGTAATGGAAAGAATCACCTTCTCCATTAGGCTCTAGGAAATTCAATTTGAGAAAGTTTAAGAGATGCGTAAAATATGTATTTCCCCAACTGCTCTTTCTTTCTAATTGTTTGAATATCAAATGAAGAACAACCCATAATCTATTTTGTGTAATTACATTGTGACAAGCTGAAAAGTCTATAAAATTACTTAACTAAAGATAACAAAAAATAATAGATAACGACTGATTGCCCATAAAACAAAATGATCAGTGACTATCTGGACAGATATTCCAACAATTTCGAAATTTAGCATGAAAAATAACCAGTAAAAAAGATGGCAGCAACTAGCCTTCTCATACTGAAGCCTCAATCGAGAAACAGGATTTCTATTTTAAATATTAAACATATCTTCACAAGGTTTTTCGATATGTAAGCTTTTTATCAAATGAAACCCCACTTTCATAGCTGAGACTGCAAAATATTAAATGCACACTGTTAGGAATTCGGTCCACAGATATACAAAACTACATAATTTGAATAAAATTGGTATACCTTCCATTTGCAGATAATTTTGGCTAAAGTGAGTAGAGAATAAAAGTGGGCCGAGCCCAGAACTTTGCGGTACTCCATTTAGGCAATTTAAACTGAGCACACAGTTTAGTGACGGAGACATCTCTTAAATTAGGAAAACGCTCCTCTTTTATGGAACCAGCTTCCACGTTCAGTCCGGGAGGCAAACAGTCACCTCATTTAAGAGTAGACTTAAGACTTTCCTCTTTAATAGTGCTTATAGTTGGGGCTGAATCAGGTGTGCCCTGGTCCAGCCCCTGGATATGCTGCTATAGGCTTATAGGCTGCTGGGAGATGTTTTAGGATACACTGAGCACCCATCTCCTCTTTATTTATGGATGAATGTACATCTCTCCATTGCACCTTACTAACTCTGCTTCCTCCTTATCATCAGTCTTTGTGACTTCAAGGCTGTGTCTGATGCCTCATGCCTTGGCCCTGCTGATACGCCCTGTGTTTATGTAACTCTGTAATGCTGTTCATTCAGTACACATGACATCTATTGCATCTATCCATCTGGGGAGAGGGATCCTCCTCTGTTGCTCTCCTGAAGGTTTCTTTCCTTTTTTCCCTGTGAAAGGTTTTTTTCCATTTCTAGTTTTTCCTGATCCGATGTGAGGTCCTGGGACAGGGATGTCGAATGTGTACAGATTGTAAAGCCCTCTGAGGCAAAATTCGTAATTTGTGATATTGTGCTAAATAAAATAAACTGAATTGAATTGAAAAATAAGCAACCTTTGCTTCAGCAAGGAATCATCAACAGTATAAAAGGACACCTTTCTTATTTATTCAGGGATATAAGTGGCTCACACCATAAACATATGAATGTATACCCATATAAATATATGTATTTTCAGTGTTCTTACCGGCTGTTGACATGTGTCCAGGTGGCCACCATGTTGTCGACTACCTGGATGACCTTGTGCGTGTCGTCATTGGTGTATAGTGTCAGCAGTTTATCCGCCAGTGCATTGGTTTCCTCCACCGGACCGTGCCACTGCTGCAGCTCCTTCACAAAGAGCTGAGTAAGAGAAGAAAAGAGGGAAATTGAACTGCAAGAATTCTAAAATGCGTTGATTGACTCTCACCATCCAAATATCTTGCAGTCATCCCAATTATGAGTGATAATATGCATTTTAGCAGTCCTTTTATAAATCTAACATGCAAGATGTGTGCATCTAAACGGAGTCATAATTTTGCTAACTTTGACACAAAACAGAAAACTGAGTGTAAAACATTTTTGCTCGACCTTCAGCTCGGTGTTTTGTTTCTTTAAGGCTTCCACCGTGTAAGTAACTTCCTGCCAGGACTCCATCCTTTCACTGGCCCGCTTGATGAGGTGATCCACCCCCTTCTTGGCATCCAGCCAATTGGTGGAGTCCTGCTGCATATTGTGGAGCTGCTTCGTCCTATCATAGAGTTTTGTCTGGGAGTCTTCCCAGTGAGCCTGAAGCCTGTCAACTACAATAACAGAAAGAATGAAAATGGCAAAAATATATAAACATAAATAAGAAATAAAGCACTTTCAATGACTAATCATAACTCATAGCTACAGCGAGGTAGATACCTTAACATGGGCAGACCGCAATGGCTACCACCTCAGTTTTAGCTAGCATTGGAAAGCTAATGGCTCATTCTGCGCTCTGCATGATCTGACGGCTTTGACTCACATGGGCATCTTTGTCAGTGTACGGCAAAATAAAGAATTGGGTCCAGAAAAAAGTAGCTGGTGTAGTTATTACGGTCAAAGAAAAGGTATGGGCGCTGGTATACTGTCATTTTTCTTTTCAAAAGTCATACAGAATGCATTCTAGGGCTTGGAGAAAGAGTGAAATCCTCTGAGTCTGCTTGTTTCACAAGACAATTCTGTGTCACTTTTAAAAGTTTACCCAGCAGATGCCCAGCAGTTTTCATTTTTAAAACTAAAAACATTTATTCACAAATGTGAATAGTGAGTGCAAGAAACAAGCTTGGAAGGCTCTAATTTTGTGTTAACTCATTTCACACGTGGATAGATTTGTGTGTGTGTGTGTGTGTGTGTGCGTGCAGGGACATACTGCGCTCAGTGATAGCATTGCGGGTCTCCTGGTTGCTGGTTTTGTTCTTCAGGTTCTGGACTGCTGTGACCTGTCTGTCCAGGAGGGGACGCCTCTGTTCCAGCTCCTGCAGAGACACCTGAAAACACCAAAATTAATATTTGGAATTTAACACATTGATTAGTGCACTTTAGCAGATCAAATGAATCATTGCATTGTTGGTCTTGAACAAGGATCTCTGAGGGCCTGACCTTGAGCCTGCTGATGTTGTCGTCAATGTCCTCCAGGTCAGCCACCACCACACGCTTGTTCTGCACCATGTTATCCAGCATGGTCAGCCAATCAGTGAGCTCAGCCCAGGACTTGTTGAACTGAGCAAGTGCCGCAGATTCAGGCAGGGAACTCCCTGTCAGACTTTCATCTGCGATGCAATACACACACACACACACACACACATCCATCATTGGTTGCTAAATAAACAACATGGCGACGGCGATATCATCAAATTTGAGGCTTTAAAAGGGCAATCCACGAACCAATTGGTGGCTTCGCGATGACTGATTTATCAAATCATGGAACGATTTTATATCTTTATCTGTCATTTTATCTGTCTTTCAAAGCTTGTTTTTTTGTTGGGAGAATAAATATATATCGACAAAGTTCACATAAAAACATGCATAAACCCACAACTAAACCTGCAAACAGACCATATTCACAAGGCGGCTCATTGTGTGAAGGAATCTCCCGAAAACTAGTCAGAATGTAATGGACAGCTACAAGCAACATAATAGAAGTCACATATTGCATATGGACATGTACTTTTTTATTTATATTTTATTAGTATTAATGTTATTCCTGTCAGTGCATAAGTTTGCATATGTATGTGTGTAGGGGCTTGCATGTAGTGTACGATATAACTAAAATGACTATAAAAACTGTCCAGACTGTTGTATAGTTACGGTGAAGTGGTCCAAATATTTGCCCCAGCTAAATGTTAAAACTCGAAACATTGGCAGATGTTTTTAAGGTTTCTCCTCAAAACAAAAACAAAGGGATAGCCTTCAGCAACTGGATCCAAGGTTACGTCTACAATGGAGAAAATAATGTCTTACTGGCTTTTTTGGCCACTAGCAGGACGGCCATCCTCTCCTTATGCTGCCGAACCAGCTCGAGGATCAGAGTCCAGTCTTCCCTTAGCTTCATCTGTCGCCACACACACAAAGTTATTTAATTGATCATTAAATGCTTGTATTCTGATATGGAAACATCAGGTTTCTGAACAAATATGAAAACGCACATATGCAACAAGAATGCTGTTGGTTTGGTTTCAACAGATAAACCATTGACAGGTTGTTTTGTATTTCCTCACCTTGTTGGGTTGGCTGTGAGGACTGTCCTTGTATAGTTCGGTTCGCTTCAAAACTAGCTCCACTTGTGGCTGCTTTACTTGCACTTCCTCAATGAGCTGGAGAAATGAACGGAGAAAGGTTTCATTCAAAAGGACCGGAGTTCACTTTCTCAAGATCAAACATTAGTGCAGTGTGTGTGCGTCCCACCATTGGTGGCGGCTCCTCGGGGCTGTGCTCTAGCTTGTCCCTTGTGCTGGATGCCCAGGCAGAAAGGATGTCCAGCTGATCTTGAAACTTCTCCAGCTCCCTCAGCAGACCCTCAATCTCCAGCTGACGCTCAGGCAGAGCCTTGGACACCTAAACAAGAACAGGCTGTCACTTATTCCGGTAAAAACTGTCTTTTTCCCTACGCCAATTAATTAATGTGGTTTTCAATACACAGGATTTGTGAAATAACAAGATTAAATTAAGTTAAAAATAACCAAATGAAATTACAAAAGACTACTCCACTGTCCAAATGTTTGACAGTTTGTCTGTAACTGTGTCTGTTACAAAGCATCATCACATATGTGGTGTGATTTTATAGCCTGGTGCAGCTTTGTTGAGGCAAGTGCAGAAAAGAAATGTTGGTCCGATAAATGCTTGTTTTAGGTAATAAAAAAAGAGATGCATTAAATGGAGTTAGGGAAAATCGTATTTTAATCCATCTCTGTAACAGGTGGGCTAACAACGTTTTGCCAGAATATATATATATATATATATATATATATATATTTTTTTAGACCAAAAACAAATATCATTCGTGATGTTATTATTTTGTGTGGGGGTGTAGTGGTGTACTTCAGCCTATTGTGCCAGAAATTACTATTGCAACAACAAAGACGAAAGATTATCCATGCAGGTAAAAGCAATTCTTTCGCCTGGCAAATTGTTTTGTTCCCCAACTGTTTAAGGATCTTAGAAAGTCACTTTTTCACTTGTTTTTAAGACATAAACACAAGTGAGAAAACCGTTTTGATAAGACATTTCTTTTTGGTCACTTGCCTCTCAGGGCTTCTGTATTGCACTGATGAGAAAAGACAAATATTCAAACAATGCTGTGTGGTATTCACAGTGGTCGCTGCTCACCTGAGCCCAGCGAGTGTTGATAATCCTGATGTCTTTCTGTTTCTCAGCAGGAAGTGTTATCTGTTTGTGTCTGAAGTTCAGATCCTCCATTGCCGCCCTCTTGGCAGGAAGCTCCTCCACATGTGCCTGACACACACACACACACACACACACACACACACACACACACACACACACACACACACACACACACACACACACACACACACACACACACACACACACACACACACACACACACACACACACACACACACACACACACACACACACACACACACAGACACACACAGATTTGAGTGTGGATTTCAGAATTAAACATGATGGAAACTCAGGGGAAAACATAATACTGTCTGAATTGAATTAAACAAACCAGCAGACATAAGCGCATGCAAATCTTCTTTTAACGATAAAATCCTTCTAATAATAAAGGACTGTATCTCATTTACGCTATGATAGCAGCTACATTAAATTACACTGGCCAACACACACCCACGCATGTACACAAACAGACACACACAGCTCATTATAACTGCTGTGTTGAGTCTAGATTGATACCTGGACTTTGCCCAGAGTGTCTCTGATGTGCTGTGGCTCAGCAGGCTGCAGAGGGATGGCCAGGACGCCCTCTACTTTGTCCAACCAGCCCAGCATGGAGCCCATGTTCTCCTGCAGCTCGGCAGTTGCCGTTCGTGCCTCGACAGACCTACAGGAGTCGAGGACGGCAGCAAGAGGAAAAAGGAGGGTGAGACAGGAACAAAGTCCTGATGGCTCTGTCGGATAAGACACACAACAGAGTGTGTGTCACGTCCACCTGAGATTGAAACGATACAAAGAGTACTACAATACAACTTTTATAAACAATTAACAATAAAACTTTCTTCGACTGCATTTCCTTAAATCTTGATTAGAGTAACAAGCTCATTTTTAACAGGAAAGCCAAGTTTTTACACTGAATTGCTCCATGTTTTGTTTGTGAGGGCACACATGCATGTGCAGGCAATATGTACTTTCAAGGACATTTGAAAGTCAAACGAACATTGATTTTTAATGAACAGCAACGCAACACAACACAACACACACACCTCCTCTTGCGCTCGTTGAACTGCTGGCAGACGTTAGCCCAGCGAGCACTGAGTAATTTAAGCTGCGTTCGGAGCCGCAAGGCATCATCTGGTGTGCTCAACTGGCTTATGTCCTCTCCTGCTGAGTTCACTCTGCACAACACCATTTCCTGGAGAGGGATGGCCTCCGTCAGGTCCTACACACACACACACACACACACACACACACACACACACACACACACACACACACACACACACACACACACACACACACACACACACACACACACACACACACACACACACACACACACACACACACACACACACACACACACACACAGACACAGACACAGACACACACACACACACACACACACACACACACACACACACACAGACACACAGACAAAGTGGGTGATTAGCTTTTTAAAAATTGTTTGGTTTGTGTGTTTACATGCTGGAGACTTATTTTAAGGTTCAGACTGACTTCAGGATATTTTTGTCCATTACGATGGTCACTATGTCAGATCAGGTGATTATTGAGTCACAAATCCTTGTTGTGACAAGAGACATGACAGACGACACATTGGTCCCAGCCATCTTTCACAATGTGCGTGATGTCATCGGCAAAGAGGTGCTAGGAACTTCCAGTAACAAGATTGTAAAAAACAAAACAATGGCAGTGTGACGTAGGACTTCGGGTCAGAACAGGAACTTCATTGAAATTAATTAATTGAAGCCTCTTTATGGGATAGATAAAGGGATGGCATTTGTTCAATTTCTTTTTTGCATTATGAAAACCATGCAGACTTGAGGTATTTTTAAATTTTTCTAATGTTACTTTTAAAGCAATAGTTCAGCAATTTCAGTTCAGCAATTTTGGGATATGTGTTTATTTACTTATTAGATGGGATTAGATGACAAGATTTATACCACTCTGACACCTATCTGTTAAGTACAAAGCTAAAACCAGGAGGTGGTTAAATTAGCTTAGCATAAAGACTGGAAACTGGGGGAAACAGTTAGCCTACCTGGGTCAAAAGGTCAAAAATAAACAGATACATATTTTTCACAATTGGTAACATAGGATGATGGAACTTTTTCTTGACCAGTCGCTAAACTAAGCTAAGCTAATCACCTCCTGGTTTAAGATTTTAGCAGAAAAAATAAGATTGACTTTGATCATCTTCAATATTTCTCAAAATGGCAGGCTTGGGATTATAACAATTACATTTTAAATGACAGCCGACCATTTGAGGTTGGAGTAAGTGTCCACAAAGGGAATACAAAGCATCAGCACCCATTCATTCAATGAGTGTGTGCTTGTACAATGGGGGATCACACACACACACAGACACAACTGCGTCCTCGTCCTCGCCTGTGCGGGTGGACACTGCAAGCTGAAGTGGGCATGTCTGATGACGAAAACACATATGCACACACACATACTGTATATAGCAATCATTCATAATTATGCAAGGTTGAGTGCCTCGGTTTAACCACAACAACCAATAATTAAAGTGAACTCATTGAAACATCTGTGAAAGCATCCCCTCATATATTTCTGAGAATGATCCCCTCATACATTATTCATCCATGTCTCGGCGATTTAAAAGCCTGTTGTTGTAAGCTTGTATTAAATTGCTTTTCGTAATCCTTCAATTTCAGCTTTTGGGGTAGATGTAACATTGAAATGTCAAATATGATGACATCATATTGTTATATAAGGCCTAAAAAGGAAAGTGTTCTGTTTGTATCGAGGCGACTGGATGTCAGACACTTGCAAGTGTGTGTGTGTGTGTGCTATTGAGTACTCACAAACATTTAATTTTCATGTATTGATGTCATTTCATGTCATGTCTTTTTTGGCTTGCTTATTTAGGCGTTATTAAGCTATGTATTATCAAAACATGCTACGTTTATCTAGTGGCGTACAAAAAAATATATATGGAAAAGGGGCACTAGCTGCGTGCGGTGGTGCAACAGCATGGAGAGAACGATACGTTTTCTCCACTGGAAGGACACACTAACAGACAGTGTACATGGTCCTGATGCATGGTAGCCCATGGTAGCATTGAGTGCTTTTTAATTGACCATTTACTCTCCTAGAGAGCACATCGTACGTTTTCACCATTTTAAGGGTACCCTGGAGGTCACCCCATCACACTTTCTCCATAGGAAGGGCACCCTGGAGAGCACTTCATAACATTTTCTCAATTTTAAGGGCATCCTAGAGGGCATTTGATCACCCTTTCTCCTTTTTCAGGATACACATAATTGCACTGCATCTTGTGTTTTTTCCCTCAAAGGGCATGCAGGATAATCCATCAATCCCTCAAAGTTTCTCCAATTGAATGACATTATAAAATGTTCTTGCCCAATGGCTCACCGTTTAGGCCACCGTATCATTGTTCATCTACCATTGGGGCATCCAAGAGGGCCGGGTTTCCTTCAAACATCAACAACATTGTTTTCTCGTAAAATCCTACTGATGGTTCCTTTACTACGCATATAGTTTTGGGAAAGTACAATTAAGAGATGTATTTGTTTTCACACGCATTATATTTGTGAGAAAATAATTAATGATAAAATATGAAAAGGCCAAACTATATTGTACTGAATTGTGGTCTTTGACAATGTTTTTCACCTTTCTTTTTGTTCAGGTTTTTTTAAGCGGATCTGAAATCATGGCTGAGCCATGCTCAGCATCACCCCTCCTCTAACACCATATCGAAACTAGAGTGGGTAGCATCAGTGGTTCTCAACTTACCACAGCCCTTATAAAGTAGACTTAAGACTTTTCTCTTTAACAGTGTTTATAGTTAGGGCTGAATCAGGTTTGCCCTCATCCAGCCCCTAAATATGCTGCTATAGGCTTATAGGCTGCTGGGGGACGTTTTAGGATACACTGAGCACCTATCTCCTCTTCTCTCTCTACTTGTGGATGAATTTACATCTCTCATCGCACATAACTGCTTCCTCCCCGGAGTCTTTGTGACTTCACGTCTCAAAGGGGTCTCATAGGGTCCATTGGAACTGGCTGTGTCTGATGCCTCCTGCCTGGTGAGCCGGCCTCCTGCCATGGCCATGGTGATGCGCCCCTCCCCCCCTCCCCTCTACCTCCTTCTGTTTCATAGATTGTGGAGGTCTGGATCGTGGTCCATGCCTACTACGAATTATTCATACATTCTGTCATACTCATTGAATGTGTTTGTGTAACTCCGTAATGCTGTTCATTCTGTAGACATGACATCTATTGCTTCTGTCCATCCATGCTTCTGCTCTTCTTAAGGTTTCTTCCCTTTTTTCCCCTTGAAAGGCTTTTTTCTATTTCTTTGGAGTTTTTCCTAATACGATGTGAGGTCCTGGGACAGGGATGTCGTATGTGTACAGATTGTATGTAAAGCCCTCTGAGGCAAATTAGTAATTTGTGATATTGGGCTATATAAAATAAACTGAATTGAATAAAAAAATTATTTATATTTATAAAATATTATAAAAAAGCTTGGCGACATCTGAATTATGGAAAAATTATGACATCAAGAAAGGGTGGATTATTTTGTGAAGAGCCACCTTGATGGAGTGAAGATCACCGGATAGTTTGTTCATCTTAAAACATTCCACATACATTTGCTTAACCTGTACTTTAAGAGTGAAGATGTGTTGCATATATTTAACAAATTTTTTAATCAGGAGATGATAATATGAGGTTTCATATAGACCATGAATTAATCACGACAACACATTTTGGATGTCATGGATGCCAGATTTAATCTTTAATGATGTTAGGCCATGATATGTCACATCTTGTTCAGTCATGTCATGTGCTACCTAAAACTAAAAAGAAGAAAGTGCCGGCGGAAGCAGTTTGGACTCATGTGCCATTGCTCAAGGGCACTTTAGCAGCGTTGGTGGACACTGGAGACAGAATATGAGTCAGCTGGAATACATTCAGCCGCTCTCTGGGGAAGATCAACCATGTGTGTGCAAACCTGTCTGTATATCTGCACAGAAATGCTTGTGTCTGCGGTTCAGTGTACGTTACCCTGAGATGCTGTCCGTGTCCCGCCGGCTCACTGTCGACCCGCCTCAAAGTGCTCTCTGTGTCATGCAGCCACTCCTCCATCGCCTTCTGATCCCAAACAAGCTTCTGCCACTTGGAGTTGCAATCCTGCCAACGCCTACAAACACACGCACACACAGATTTTTCATTCAAATGCGTCCACAAATTGAATCAATATTCATACGATCATGCGCATCCCTCCACCCCCTCCTTACTTCAGTCTGTCGTGGTAGAGCTTGTTCAGTTTGTCCCAGTTAGTGTTGAGGAGGGCGGCGGTCTCCTGCATCCTCTGACCCTCCAGAGGCCGAGCCCCAGACACCGTCTCGTCTCTGCGGCCCAACGCTCCCTCCACTGGGTCTCGAAACTCATCAATGTTCCCCCTCACCTCCTGCGTGGGAGGTGGATTTTTTTTACCAAAGGGCAGAGCCGGGCTAAATGTTTCCCCCCTGCTTCAGTAACTTCATATGGAACAGACAGATATTAGATTGGTATAAATCTTCTCATCTTACTCGCTCAGCTCAGAGCCTCAGCACCAGTAGCCCTTCCTCTGTCTATCAGCAATGAAGACATGACCACATACTCTCCCCTTTTTTTATTTATATATTAAATGGTGTATATTTATCATTACATTATTACCTACTGCTTGATTGTTCATGATATTATCACCTAAGAAATATTCTCTGTGGCTCTCAGGCATCAATATTAAAGTGGTGCTGACCTTCAGGCAGTGCTCTTGCTGAGGCAGGTTATAATACGCTGCAGGCCAGAATTCAGGAGAGTTCAGCTTGAAGTCCGTCTCTGACACCGAGCGCAGCAATGCCTGCAGCTCTGTTACGTACTCCTAAACACACACACACACACACACACACACGTAGATGAGAAGAAGAAAATAGTATTACTTCATACAAATAATGTTTTATATGATGTTTGTTTATGTATCTAACCATGGAACATAACAAAGCTAGCTTTAGGGGAAACAAATCAGATTGTCAACTGATTGAGAAAGCAATCTGGTACTTCAATTATTAAAATAAGTTACGTTCGTTTGACCATTGAAATTCCATATTCCATATATATGAGAAAATCTATAACTATGGGAGCCCTGAGAGGCAAGTGAGTGGGGATAATTTTCTACGGTATTTCTTTTCGTTTTTTGTGAAAAAAAAGGTTTTGGCAGGTGATGTTTTCATTTTCTTTACAGGATCTTAAATATGACTAAAAGCTTATAGGTCCCTCTAATGTTACACAACTTGCTAACACATACTGTTGCTTGTATTTAAGACTGCATGAAGGAATTAAAACTAATTTGGAGAAAAACATGAACGTTTTTTGTTCTATTTAGAATATGAAGTGGTACCCTTCAGCCTCTTGTGACTCAAATGAATATTACAACTAACATTTTCAGCTGGCAACATTTTTTATTTATTTAAATTAATTATTAATTAAATTATCCTGGAAAATGTTTTACCCCCTCACCTGTGTCATAGAGGGAAACATATTAGGAACATAGACAGATTATCCCTGCAAAACCTTTTTTTGTTATCCAGTTATTTAGCCATAAACACATAAGAGAATGGATATAGATATGGATCACCAAAGTTGTTTTTCCTCACTTGCCTCTCAGGGCTTCTGTATGAATCAGATATATAGAAGACATACATTTAATACAAACAAAAGTATAATTTTTGTAGTTTATGAAAATAACAAATTGCTTGTTGTAGATACCTTTTAGATGATTAACTAGAAACTTGAGAAATGAGGCCATCAGATACCATGTGAACCTTCACAGAAATGTCCTATTCAAATACATTATTAATCCTGTATTTTGTGTCATGATCATGGTGCGACTGTGGGTTAGCAGGTCCGTCTTTCAATCAGGGGGTTGGCGGTTCAATCCCTGCCCTAGTCGATGTGTCCTTGAGCAAGACACTTAACCCTCAATTGTTCCCTGTAGCTGTGTCTACGGTGTAACATGATTGTCAGTCGCTTTGGATAAAAGCGTCAGCTAAATGACATGTAATGTAATGATCCTATTCAAGCTTGCGTCAACTCCATTTTAATGTAATTCAAGCTTTTGATTGTGAGTCAACTCTTGAAACGGCAATTTAAATACATGTTATATTTCACTTGATCGTGATACACAATACTCTAACTGGAAAGCTCCACACTGCAGAGATACCGGGGTGTTCACACTCAGCTCTGTTCATTTCACCTTACTGTCATGCTCCTCTCGCTTGATGACTTTTCTTTTTTAAATTAACACTGAATAAAAAAAACATACATTAGCATTATAAAGAAAATAAATAAATAATGTTAATGATTACTGCCGGTATTAACGAGTCAGCAAAAGCGGAAACACTCACGAATTGAAGGACTAAATATCCTTTGCTGCGATTCAACTGTTCAATCTGGTGGCTTCTTACTATTGTTGCTGGAAATAAATATACATTTGCTACTTCGGCATCATTTAAAGGGCACCTGTGTGATTTAGTATTGTACTTAACATAATGTTCAGGGTCAAAATGGAGGCAGCAGAGGCCAAGATATCCTGACTTTTAGTCCCTAGTATGGGTCAGACACCAAAGACCTACATTTCCCATAATGCAACTCAATATCCTTTTTTGTTAAACCCTCCCTGCCTGGTGACTGCCCATTAAACTCCATACCTCAGTTTGTAACACATGGCTTTTGTTGAATTTACAGTCTGTAGGCTGAAGCCAAGATAACTCTGATGACATCACAATGACATTATTTTTTGCAGACCAGGCCTTTTCGCTCTATGTTGACATGTTTGTTATGAAGTGAAATGGAAGGCCTGAGTGTTGAATCTCCCACTGCCTATTAGCATTGTGTAGCTGAGACAGAGAGCTCCGTCATACTGGCTTTTATATGGGGTAAAGTTTGTTCTGCAGTGGGGAAGATATTAAAGGAATAGCAGGTATTAAAGGAATAGCTTGACATTTTGCTGAGAGTTAGGTGAGAAGATCGATACCACGAACATGTCGGTGCGTTTAATGTGAAGCTAGAGCTTAGCTTACCACAACTGAGCCAAACATCTTTACACTTTGTTTTTTGTTTGATTTAACAAATGAGCTACAACATTTTAATTGGAGGTTTTGTCTGGTGCATTTTTTTTTTTACTATGGGACAAAGCTATACACACTTTGTTAGCTCTTTCCCCTGCGTCGTCTTTATGCTAAATTAAGCTATGTAGCCACGGCTTCATATTTAGTCTCTTGGCAAAAAAAGTTATGACATTTCTCAAAATGTAGACATTATGAGATAATAGAAACATTTATATTGTACATACAAACTATGCATGTCAACATGTAAACTCATTGCTACATAATCTGTCCATTCACTGGTTTAGGAAAAGCTATGAAATGGACAGAATGTACCTTCAACCTCTATTTTTATTTTTTTGGTGGAAGTTATTGATTGTTGTATATTTACTTAAATGTATAATGTTGAGGTACTTGTACCTTATTTGAGTGTATTCAATTGGATACTTTATTATTTATTTATTTATTTATTACTTTATTTATTTATATTTATCTGGCTTGTTTCTTATTACTTTGCAAATTAAGATTGTACTTACAAATGATGCTAACTTGTGCTGTTGTTGAACTAGATATAATGATATAACTGACGGATGCTTCTGTTACATAATGACTACTTTTACATTTGATACTTTATTTTTGCTAACCTTAACCACCATAAGTTACTGGTTCATACTAGACCAAATAAGGTTGTAGCAGTAAAAACCCTTAGAATACCGATGAGAGCAAGGGTGTGTTTGATTGAATCTCACACCTTTTAAAAGGGTTTGAATACGTCTTCCACCACTGCCACTCTACCACAGGCCAGCTTTTTGTTACCATCTCTCCACTGCAACTAAGCAAGGAGGTCGGGAGGTCAGGTCTGGGGGAACTCAAACAATTGTTGCATAAAGGCAGTAACTTTGGAAGATTTCCACTTGATTTTACTGTATATACCACTTTATATTAGGGCCATTTAAAAAGAATACACAGATAGGGGTTTAAAAAAAATGTATATCTCATACTCATAGTAAATTTATGAGAATTTTTTTTTTTACTTTTCAAGAAAATAATTTGAATAATCTCTGAGATTAAAGTGAAACATTTTCATTAAAATAAAAACTAAAATAGTTATGTTTTTTGTTGTTCTCAAGGAACCATATCGCTTCACTTTGCACGGTTGGTTCAACCTAATAACTACACAAACTCGTAATGTGAGCAAAATATACTAATATATTAATTATATATTAAATTACAAATTTTAACAGAGTTAGAGGTTTCTTTTTTCAGAATTTTGCTCCACTACCATGGCTCTGTGATTAGCATTTTTTAAGTGTCATATAATTCATACACAGAACTGACTGTGGATTGTCAGACATGTCTTCGTCATGTCTATGATTAAAGTATAAAAAAGGCCAATTCTTTCAATGTATATGAGTGTGAGTACTGTTTTATGAATATGTGAATTCATCCTTTTAGGTCTTAAAGGGCCATACCTGAATAAAAAACAGCAATAGGGTTGCACATGTTTGATTTCTATGTTTGCAACTAATTAATTTAGTGTGACAGACTCACAAATAAAGGCCTAAACCTGCTCTCATTGTATACACACACATAGACCCACCTGTTCACACATTGATTGTTTCATTTTGGAGCTATTTTTAGACATGTGTTTGTGATTTCAATGTGTGTTGCTGAGACATGAAAGCAGAGCAGATCTAACTGATGAGAGGAAGAGGTTTAATGTAACATGTGGTCTGTCTCAGAAAAGACATCCTCGAATTTAATTAAATGTTGGCAATGAACTATTTAATAAAACAGCTCGCTACTGTGTTGAAATTACAGTAGATTTAGTTCCCAAGTGAGCGGGTCAGATATGTCTCACCATCACTGGGAGGTTTGGCCGAAATAGTTATTCTACTCTCGTTTAGATGTCAGAGAGATGCCAACAAATAAAGATTAATTTACTGAAACTTAAAACTAAACCAATGTAGGCAAGCAGTTTTTGAATGGTCTTTTTTTTTCCAGTTTTGAATTTTTAGTTACCTGAACTGCCATTCTTCAAGACACAAATTAATGCTTGGATTTGTGTCTTCAGTTTATGCACACCAACATATGCAGGAAAGAATAGAAAACTCAAAATGGCTCTTACTCTCATGATCTGGTCTACTCTTCTCCGTCTTCTACACCACTTGGACTGAATACACATATATACTGTATTTGTTTTCATAAAAAAACATTAAATTAGGTGCTGCTGCTCAGCTCTATTTTGGGGTTGGGTGCACAGGACTCCAACAGCAGTCTTCTGGGTGAAAGACCTGTGTTTATCTGACCCATCCATCTGCCCCGACCTCTTCCCTACGTGGACTTCCTCAGACTTTGATTAGAAACGTACTTCAGATATGTCAAAAAGAAGTGTAATTAGGGAGAAAATACGTTTGTCTTTTTAGGAGACCAGGCTGTATGGATTAACTGTTAAATATATAAAGTAATACCTGGATTCCCATCAAAAATCCTCTTATGAAGTAATCGAATATGAAGGCTGTATAGATCAAAATACAGCGTTGTCAAAGTTTGTGGGGAAACATTCTATCTGCTTGTGTCCCGTCATACTTGTATGTTACACGTTTTCAGCTGCTGTGGTCTATTATTACGGAGAACCCAGCTTGGAGAATATGGGAAAATAAGTGCTAGTCCTATTACTGCTCAAGAGTCCGAGGCAATGTGCCAAAGTGGCTAAATAGCTGGAGTGGCTTACTCAGAGGCCATACTGCACAACACTGAAGCACAACATCACTGAGAGAGTGAGTGTGTTCAGTCAAATAGGATTACAAAATCTGTGCTTATGATTCCTCTCAGTGCGCCTGAAGAAATCTTCAATCTGACAGTACAGATGTGCATTTGTCCAAGTTGCTACCATGGGGTGTAAGTGGGTGATTCACTTGATTGGTTGACAGGATACATACATCTTCAGTGATTGGCAGATCAGGGAACTGTGAGTGTGTAATGTGATTAGTTGGCAGGCCGAGCGGTGTAGGGTGGGGAGCATGCGGTGACACAAAGCCAGACAGAGCAACAAATGAGATTTGGACATGTGACCGTGCTTCACATGACCACATTAAGACATGTAAATGAGAAGATGCAAAAAAACAAATAAACAAAAAAACAAAAAACTCACATTTTATTTTGAAAGGGAAGAATCTAGATCTGATTTAGATTTAAAGTAACTTTCTTAAACTAACATTACTGAAAATATGAGCTTCATATTATCTTAAAGGTTAAATCTGGTTATATTGGTCCTCTTCATGGGATTTGTTGACAATAAGGTCAATATAGCCATAACACCATATAACCCATTCATAAGTCATTTATTGTCACAGATGAATATAGAAAAATGGCTTCTTTAACTGACTTGATTTCCGTGTAACCAGTAGTTAGACGAGGAGAACTTATGTCTGCATTCTAACGATGGTGCCATGGAGCATCACCTAAAGTTTAAAAAGTCAACCTACCAGGCTACAGTTACTATGTCTAAAAAGAGCCATAGTTAGATAACGATGTTGCTAGAAGGAGGCTCTGGATTCAGGAGCCTGGACTAACCTTTGGGACTGAGTCATGTTAGCAGTTTTTCCGTGCTCACAGTCTTTATGCTAAGCTAAGCTAACTGGCTGTAGCTTCATATTTAACCAGACACATAGAGAGGTGTATCTTCACATCTAACTGTTGGAAAGAAAGCAAATAGGTGTTTTTCCAAAAATGGGTTGATAGGTATTGGTATTATCAATTAGTACTCAGCTCAGAGAGGAAATTGTGTAATAAATTAAAATACAACTTGTTGGTTGATGAAACCATATTTTGTTAAATTGTGAAGCATATACTTGTGCTTATCGTGGGCGGGACAAATAAATGCCACAAAAATGCAAAATATTCACAGAAGAATATTATACGTTTATGTGAAAGGTAAGAACAGTAGGAGTGGATCTGGTACACACTTCCTCTGTCAAGGTGGAAGGAGTAATACAGTTTACCATCTAGTTTCAGACTAGCTTTTGAGATGATATAAATGTAGGCGCAACTAGACCCGTGCGGCACAACTAGATTGGTTAATGCCTTTATTCACCTTGTGAAGCTCAGAAAAAAGGACCTTGTTCTGAAAAATAATGATGTTGAGTCATATTTGTGTTCTTCAAGTTTGAAAAGATAACTTGACTTAAAAAAAAGGCTCTAACATAATTTAGTAACACACATCAAACTTATTTGTTATTCTATAACTAATTATAAACTGTGATGTTAATATGAAGCTTGCTTAACACATTTTAAAGGGGATTCATTTCAGATAGTTATTATTTTAAGCTTGTCATGCTAATAGTTAGTGAAATCAACTGGCATACCCACTTAGAGAGACTCTCACAATGTCTTTTATATGTTTAGAGCTTAGATAGTAGTATTAGTATAATAGCCACCTTTGATTAGTATAGTATTTTCTGTTAGTACTGTAGAAATATAGAAGTCGTGCCTACTGAAACTCACACATTGTTTCTTGAAGGGTATGAACTTGCCCTCCACCTCAACCCAGCGCGTGTTGAGCTGGAGTTGCCAGGGCTCCACTAGATTGGCGGCTCCAGCTTCTGAGAGGAGCTGATTGGCTAAGCCTTGCACCTCGTTTAGCTCCTCCTTCTTCTTGTCGAACTCTGTGCCAATTTCCTATTGGACAAAATCAACCAAGGGGGTCACTTGCTATTGGCTGAGCCGGTGGGGGTGGAGGGGTCAAATAAAACACATTCAGACACACACACACTCATACAGACACACGCACACACACACACACACACACACACTGGGATCATACATGATACAAATAATAAAACATTTACATTATTCACTCACTGGCACACACTCCTACATACCCACCACACATTGAGATATGATGTTTGTAAGTGTCAAACATTCACAAGGGATTCATATTCTATGTTAATATTATACTGTATGTATCACGGTTTCAACAATCCATATAAAATAAGAAAGTGGTGCTATAATTGGGAGGCGCACACTGCCTTCAGACTTTATTTACATTGAGAAGGAATACAATAACTGGCCTTTTCTATAAGTACAGAGGAGCAAGTGCGAGGGACTGGGTAGTATGAGGGTGAAAAGAAGCATGGGGAAACAGAGAGACAGGTAGATGAGCAGAGAGACAGACAGACAGACATAAATCACGGTTGTGGCAATCACAGGCGAGCGAGTCAGACGTCTGCTTAGCGAAATGTCATAGTGATCATCTGAAAGGGAAAGACACACAGTTCAGGGTTTCCCTGTCAAACCTTCCCACATCAGACTCAAAGGCATATTATACAACTGTGGAATCTACCATCGCACTGGATTATTGCAGAAAGTATCCTCTGATATTCACACGTTTTGTTCAGCAAGATAACCACTTTTATGATTATTAGAGCCAACGTTAGGCTGTAAAGGAACTATTTGCACCACATGAGTGCATTTAAAGACAATGAGCCTGTAAAGTCATATTTAGCCACTTGTTAGCAACCACCTTTTTTAAGACTCTCAGTACTTTCAAATATTCACAATCTGGGTATCTACCGACTTATTTTGTATCTTAGAACATTACGTTGAAATATCTATAGCTTTTCGTCAACCACTGACCTTATTTCAGCCATCTAACCAAAAACCCATTGACTTTGAGACAAAGGAACTGCAGTTGCAAAAATGCTAACCATGTTCCGGGTTTTAGGATTCGTTCCCGCAGGTATAATTATTGAAAATTACAGAAACAAACATTTTTTGTTGTTACTTAGACTACAGCTGATCTGTTATAGCAGTGGTCCCGAAGCTGGTACCGGTCCGTGGGTCGGTTGGTACCGGGTCGCACAGAAAGAGTGAATGAAAAAGTTTTTATCAAAGTCGTAAAAATGTTTTATTTTGAAAAAGGACCGGATACATCCGTCTGTGCGTCACGAAATATGTCACACATCTCAAGAGGTCACGTATTACGTATACGTGACTTCTTGAGAAAAGCTAGGGAGCCCAAAAGCGAGAGAAAATGAAAAAAAAAAAAATAACGTCTTTGGAGAGCTTCTTTGTGAAGCGGGTTTTCTGCAATGACAGCGACGAAAACTAAGTTACGGAGCAGACTGGACATAACAAACACAGTGGTCTACCGTCACTCCGAGATGGCACCGACTCGTTGCAGATAAACAAGCTCAGGGCTCCCACTAATTCGGCGTCATGGTGAGTTGTATTTTCATGCACTTTATGCCGGTCGTATCATTTTATTACATCATATTTTATTACATCATATTTTATTACGTCATATTTTATTACGTCATATTTATCGGCCACACTGTGAAGGCCGGTCCATGTAAATATTGTCTGACAAGAAACCGGTCCGTGGCTCAAAAAAGGTTGGGACCGCTGTGTTACAAAGCATTCATTATTTGCTAATATTATGATTAACAATGCTATTGTCATTTTGCTTTTATCTTCAACAATTATAATAATATTTGACCTTATTTGTGTGTAGTCACTCAGTGGTACACAGTATGCAGGTATAATAAATAGTAATAACTGTTTTGCAAATAACTTAGTCATGATTTATTGATGTTAAAATGTCATACACAACACGGTTTAATGAGCCTCTTTTCAACTCTGGGTCCAAAACAATCCCAGATAAAAGCCGCTGGCTCAAGAATCGATTTGCAATTATGTCTTTAAATAGAGACGAGGAAGATGTCCCGGAACAATAATTTGAAAAGTCGTCCTCCTAAATGAACGATTGCAATAGGCTGGACACCAAACCCGGAAAGGTGAGAAACAAAGGGAAGAATAAAGGGTTCTTTCATTGTTATCATGTCCCGGGAAGATGTGGAATGAGAAAAGATTAAAGACAGAAAGCGTGAGACAGACGGTGTGAGATGAAGAGCTGGATGATGAGGAAGGCAGCAATAAACAGTCGGTTGGAAATCAATTTTCATAGCAGAACAGCAAAGATATTGTTGTCTATATGCACAAATGTGTGTATTTATGCATGAATGTGTTATCACCTTGACCCTCTCTCCTTCGGGGGGGTCAGGCAGTTGGTCTACGCTGCGTTGGATGTCATCCAGCCAGGCCAGCAGGTCATGTGACTTCCTCCTGTACTGGTACCACTGGGGAGCGATGGCCAATGCCTTCCTGTTCCTCAGCACACGCAGGTCCTGCGCATGCACGCACACACACACGCACGCACGCACGCACGCACGCACACACACACGCACACACCTTTAAGTGGAGTCGTATGAGCTACTCATCCATAATCAGTGTATTACCTCCAGTAAATTGCATTTGACACGCCTCTAGTATGTAGAAACAGACAGGTGTACCAGCCCTAGATAATTAAAACAAATATTTTACCTGGTGGGGTAACAAGGTTACTTTGCTTATGTCATTGTGTGACGTTGGTGTTATAAAGGGTTTGCTGTAGCAATATTCTAAACATAGCGTACACTTAAACTGGTATAGATTGTTTTAGATGTCTTAAATGCATCAATAGTAGCACATTGATTTGCTCCTGTACTGATACTCCTGTCTGTCTCTCTAAACTCCATTCACTTAGTGTCGATAAGTACCTCCTGCAACCAAACTATCCCTTTAATGCACAAAATGAGCGTGGTATTGATCTACTTTTGGCAAGAAAGCCAATGAGGCTTGTGTTACCTTGACAGTTTTGTACTTGCTGTGGAGCTGGTTGTGCTTCAGTCTGATTTGCTCTCTCTTTTCCTGATCCGGGACTCTCTTCTGTAGATTCTCACCCTTCAACAGTAACTCCTTCACTGCACCTTCCTCACAGTCCTACACACACACACACATGTTCAGTAGAGGTGCACACATACGATAAGAGAAAGTCATTATCTTTTAGTGCGTGTGTGAGAGACCTTGTCCTCCTGGAAGTCCTCCTCCTTGAGGTTTTCCCCCTGCTTGACCTCCTCCTCCAGGAGCTCCAGCCAAAGCTGTGCTTTGCTGAGGTATTGCTCCAGCTCCTTGGGGGATGCTGCCGTCTGCCACACACACACACACACACACACACACACACACACACACACACACACACACACACACACACACACACACACACACACACACACACACACACACACACACACACACACACACACACACACACACACACACACACACACACACACACACACACACACACACACACACACACACACACACACACACACACACACACACACACAGCGAGAGTTTGAAGTCTGTTAAGTAAGGGTTTAAAGTACATTCAGGAAGAGAGTCTATTTAGTGAGACTTTGAAGTTAAATTAGGGAGTTTGGATTCTATTTATTTGAGAGCTGAAGTAAATGTAATGTGTTCTTAGTCCGATTGGAGAGAGCTAAAGTAAATATATGGTAACATTTATATTATAATAATTAGCCAGAACAATGAAAGAGTGTTTACAAGTCAAAATGGCAAACAACAACTCAAATGAATTAGACCGTGTGTTATTGCTGTTAGAACTTCAAAGTTGCAGTAATCAGAGGGTATAATTCTTTCACACCTGTCCGGAGGCGATGCGTTGAGCGACCATGTCAAATCTCTGGTTGAGCTGCTCCACTTTAGGTCCCACCTGGGACTGGCAGTTGTCACCCCTGGTGGACATGAGATCCTGGGCCAGAGCCCTCACCTCCTCCATCTTGCCCCTGGTCAGCTCCAGCTCTGCACGCAACACCTGCAGGATGCGAAGATACAGTCAGCCGGAGAATCGGTCTTTCTGGAGGCACGAGAGCTGTAGCGGCCTGGTGTAAAGCTCAGCTACATATCAGCTACATATACTGTATATATTTTTTTATTTAGTCTATTAATTCCTTTTTTCCATAGGGCAATTTTGAAGTAATATTTTCAGCTGTTCCACTGAAGAAAAATGGTATGGACCAAGTATTTCACAATATGGAGTGAACACTTGCAGCCTCCAATAAGAGTATAACTCTGTAACAGCTAAAAACATTATTAGCTGTATTTTCAGGTAATGACACATTTCTTCTCAAACCTCCCCCCCTCAAATCTATTCTACAGACTATGTATGAGAACCATGGGAGGTGAAAAAAAGTAATTAATTACTGAGCCAGCAGAAGAAAAAAGTATTTCCGAAGATTAAAGTGATACATTTCTGAGAAAAAACGTGAAAGACTTTAAATTCACAAATACACGAGAGTTACAAGTTCCTTAGGAACTACATCTTTTAACTTTGCTTGCGTGCATCAATCTCATCACACTGCCGTGAAACACTGTGATAACATGAGCAAACCAATATATATGAATTCGTTAATTTTAGTATTTTTCATGTTCTTAAAAAGAACACCGAAAGAGCATGAATGAAAATGTGTATGTATCTTGCAGGACCCTTCGACATCTGAAACGACAAACTTGACAATGTATCAGATGTAGATGACACACAACATGTGTAAAAATAAGCATTACAACCTTCAGCACAGAGTTGTTGGGTCCCTGGCTGTCTATCTCGTCCATCTTCTTCTCTGTGCCATCAATCCATTCGCTCACTTCCTTTATCTCTCCATCCAACTTCTGCATCTGCTGCTGGTAGTCCTAAAAGAGAGCGCGAGAGAGAGACAGAAGAAAGCATTTATTTCAATCTGTGAAACTTATGATGTGTTATTTTTAGAGGTTTAATTTTAGCACCGATAAGTAAGACAAATAGAGTGTTTTAAACTCTATTTTTAGTTTCTGTCTCTCACCAGCAGCAGGTTGAGCCATTCTTCTGCTCTGGATGTGACCGCGATCCAGTTGCAGCGCAGCAGGCTGACTTTGTCGTCCACCAGGCCCCCGTTGCCCCGCAGCACTGCCTTGAGGGCCTCCGCGAGGTCCATCACGGCCTGCAGCTGTGGCTGGCGCTTCTTCGTCTCCACGTGGATAGACTGACGGAGGTAGAGGGCACAAGAGGGAGAGTTTAGAGACAAGATGTGACGACCGATTCACAGCTGAAAGTAGTCTTTTTTGCATATTCTATTTCTATATGACCCCCCCCATGTCTTTCTTTCCATTTTACTTTCCACCATTATTTTTTCTTCAAGCTTCTACATGCCTTGTTTTGTCCTACTTAACCTTTTATATGCATATTACTTTCCCAACCCATTACAAGATGCAACAACCGGGACGATATAATAATATTTGTGTCATACCTGTGCCCATGCTACCTCCGCCTCCAGGTCACTGGGCATGCCGTCCACAGCGGAGCGCCTGGTCAGCTCAGCGTCAGTGGCGGCGAGCCACTCCGTCAGCCCGTTCAGCTCCTTGCGGAGCTTCCTGGACAGCTTCAGACTTTTCTCCAGCTCCAGTTTACTCTCAGTTACCTACACACACAAAAAGGACAACTCTATATCCAAATCTGACCTCTGGTCTAACTGTGTGCACGCGAGAGTTCTAACCTGTGAGCCAAGCTGGTTGTAGAGCAGTTTGAGGGCGGTCACCCTGTCGTCCAGGTTTTTGGGCTGCTCGGTCTGCTGCCTCTGGACAATCTGTCTGCCTGTTTTTATCACCGTCTCCACCTCCCCTTTCACTTCACTCAGCACCTTGTACAACTTCTGTTGGACAAAACACACACAACAGGGGGCTCAATACAGGATCAAACCATCCGCTTACCCATCTATCTGCCATAATCACCCACCATGCACTGGTCCAGCTGCGACTGCACCACGTCCTGCTCCACGCTGCGGATACCCAGCACCCCCATCTGGCTTTTGACCCCAGCCAGCAAGCGCTCACACTCAGCCAGCCGGGCATCGAAGTTCGCCGGCTTCTGGAAGAGCCGGAACTTCGTCAACACGACGGTCAGCATTTTCTGTGAAAAGGGAGAAGATGCTGACCTGACCTGTGACAAATACAGGTACAGCTCTATAAAGGAAAAGCTCGGGTGCTGTGATCCTAAAGAGGGGCGAAACAGCTGGGAACTTAAGTAAATTACATTAACAAATGAGAAAAAGCAACATGTCAGTCAGAGGCCAAACATCCTCCATGTTTCAATGAATTGTGCGTCCACTTTATTACTGGACCTGAATGCAACACCCAATACTGCGGTCGCTCCTACATCATATGTGGACGATGCTCGGAGGTTTTGCCAGCACGGGAAAACAAAGCTAACAACCCTTTCCAGTGTTCAAGTACTCTTCTCGTCCTCTTCTCTCAAGGTCACATTTGTCCAGGGAACCCTTCTAGTAAGAAGGATGCCCCCCCGGGTACGTGTGGACACTGTGGATGCTGAGCATGCTCTGTTTTGTCCTGACAGATGCTAGCCTACACCCCCCGTCAGCCTCTTTCTCCCCTTCAGCTGCTCTGAAGTGCTGTTACTGCAGCTGATACTTCTGTAATGCTCGCCAGCAGTTTTCACCCATTGGGTGGGTGTGTATGCAGGCACCTCTTGTCACCAATATCTCTGATGCCCGTTAGTTGGGTAGAGGTTCTCGGTCCGTTTTTAATCACTTGCTGTAGAGTAGATGTTGGATACCAGACCCAAGCCCGGGGGTCAGGCAGAATTGGAATTATTTAACAATTCTTAATATATATATATATATATATATATATATATATACATTTATTGGGTTGGGTTGAGTCTTACTGGACATGGTGCATTGTGCAAGTTCTCCAAGATGGAAGTCATATTATGAGCAAATTTAAAGATCATCTCATATCACTGTTACGCTGATGATATCCAGCTGTATGTCTCTTTGAGGTCCTTATCATTGCTTAAAACAGCATGGTTTCCATGGTTGCTGAGTGTCCCCCTCCTAGAACTGTAGGTGTTAACTTTAATCACACATTGTACAGGTTTCCTCCATCTAAGAAACTTTGCTAAATGGAGGTCTGTTGTGTCACGTCCTGAGCTACAGATTCTATATCCTCCCAGCTGGACTACTGCCATTCCCTTTTCACCTACTGCAGCAAGTTGTCTCTGTGTTGACTACAAAAGGCCATCGACATGGCATCTGTGGTTTTTGTAATGCCTTTTAGCTGCTTTAGCTGAAGCATCACTTATTTTAAACTGGCCTTTGCATTACCTTGTGCTGCCTAATGTATGTAATTTGTAATTTGTTTTATTGATTGATTGTTTTAAAGCTTTTTTTCTTTAATCTAAAACACCTTTTGAATCATGTTCTATGAAATTTGCTCCAGTATATGAACCGATTACATTAAAACATATTATAAGTGACATCACTTGAGGACATTGATCAGATTTCCCTTTGTACAACTTACCGTACAGCTTTTTACAAAGGCTTTATACAACTTTTTCACATACGTAGTAATTCTCAACAAAACATCTGGAAAAACATCTTGATGTGGAAAATCAGTAGCGATCCAATTTCATTTTTTTGTTTAGTAACATTTTATTTTTGTATTTATTTCTATGTGTGCCAATCGCTCTCTGTATGTGTGTGTTTGTGCAGGTGTGAGAGTGTATTGTACCTGGATAAGGTCGATCTGTCCCAGGACCCTCTGGGACTGCTTATTGTCCTGGTTCCTCTTCACCATGTCCTCCAGGGTCGCTTCATGGCAGCTCAGCTCCGACTGGATTTTCTGTTAAACACACACACACAACACACACACACACACACACACACACACACACACACACACACACACACACACACACACACACACACACACACACACACACACACACACACACACACACACACACACACACACACACACACACACACACACACACACACACACACACACACACACACACACACACACACACACACACACACACACACACACACACACACACACACACACACACACACACGCACGCACACACACGCACACACACACTTCAAATAAAAGATCATCTTTTATGAATGACAGTTAGCCAAAGTCTTATACTGAAATGTACATTTGTAAATGTAATAAGAACTGTCGGGAACGTGAAACTAAAGCCAATGAAGTTGTTCATAGAGTACCTCCTTCTGCTGACCACAAGGTGGAAGGAGAGAGCAGAGCTCAAAAGCTTTAATAACCCATCGCCCTCTCTCTCTCCGTCTCACACACACACTTGGTCTCACTCACCCCTCTCTCTTTAAATATCAAGTGCTTTGTATTTACATATGCTCATCCACACCACTCTAATCCAATCATCTTATCCTGCCACATGTGTGGGAGAGAGAGAGATCCTTTTCGTACTTGTGGTCTCTCTCTCTCTCTCTCTCTTTCTCAGGCTGTGTGTTGGAGAGAAAAAGAAAAGAGATAGTTAGAAGTTAAAGGAAGAGGACAAAAAGACAGCGGCATGATGTGTGTGTGCTTGTGTTTTTGTTTGTCTGTTTGTGTGTGTGTTGTGCGCGTTTGTAACCCAAGAGAGAACGGCAATCTTTTTTTTCCCCTTTGGTACTAATTAAGCCGAGAGCTGCTTTGGACACGGACAGCAGAATAGCGCGCGCGCACACACACACACACACACACACACACACACACACACACACACACACACACACACACACACACACACACACACACACACACACACACACACACACACACACACACACACACACACACACACACACACACACACACACACACACACACACACACACACACACACACACACACACACACACACACACACACACACACACACACACACACACACACACACACACACACTCTCTCTATTCCCACCCTACCAGTATCTCTCTGCATGTCCACACAGCCGTCTCTGTTAACAGTGAAATCTGTCAAGGCTTGACAGATTTTCTTGGGTCAACTAAAACCTGCAATTACTGATGGTGAATTGGCATCTTTACTCTCAAATACTGGTACTTAAAAAATCCCTAGCCAATCTAGTCAGCTCTTGTCAGTTTGTCCCACTGGTTGAATCCAGCAAAAGACTTATCAGGTAAGGGCCCTATTTCTCATACCTGGTTAACGTCGTTTTTCGGATGAGATGAGATACACAAGTAAGGGTTTTCAGTTTCTTGAAGCAAGTTTGGCAAAATCACCATAGCAACACATCCAAAAGTGTTAACCTGCTTCAGTGCAGGCTCATTCAATCTAGCTGGATAAGATGGCCACTCCCCCTGAAGAAAATGGCAGCTCCCTTCCTCATTGATGAAGGAGCGACATTAGTTAGATTAACGTTTTATAGGGAGAGAGTTCGATTCTGCCCACAAGGAGTCATTTATTACAGACCTTCTCGAGCCATACATTGAACACTACACGCCGCAGCATTGACTGTGGTACTAGTGGTACATTGTTGTACAGTGTGGTACATTGTTGTACAGTGTCGGCGATGCAGAACATCGTGAAAGCCGGTGTATGCCGTGGTTTTGGTGAAACTCATGGATGTGTTCATTACGTTCCCTGGCCATGTCTGTGTAAATGCAATACAAGTTATATATGGTCATCTCCACATACATGTATATACACATATTATCTACTTGTTCTGAAAGAGTTGAGATAGTTATCTTAGATCTCATTGGATGATGCATGCCATTAAGCCGACTGCCAGCAGGCACATTTAAAGAATGAGGAAATTTTTCGATAAAATTCGCCCGAGGCGAAAGCCAATCAGCGTTGAGATGCTCCGCCCGTCACTGTCCTGCCATTGTTGAATCAGAAAAAAATGGAGGACATCGTAGCGGTTTGCGGACCCCCCGAGCTCTTTAATACAGCTACAGGTTAGCCTGAAGTAGCGCTGGAAGCGGCAGTCATCCAGACGCAGTTCCTGGAGAAGACAGTGAAATTCACTGAGCTGTGTGCGGCTATGAAAAGCGTTGCGAGTAGATTCCATGAAAGTCAATGCACAGACGAATGCGAATATAGAGGATTTTCATCCATTTATCTAGACCTAGTCGGTGAAAGTCACCGAGCTGTGTGAGCCTACGGGTGATGTTATGTATGAATATATATACTGTATATGATATTAATGTTATGAACCCAAACACGAGGGCATTAGATGTTGCGACGTTTGTGGGATTTCCACAACAAGTATAAAGCAGAAATAGTGGATATTTCTTCCATGGTGGATGGCGGAAGTTATAAATGTTTCCATGGAGATAAGCCACGCCCCCTTTCCAGTGCAAGTGAAGTGAATGAATTGATTAGATTTTGCCATGATTATGGTCTGGAATTCCTCAAATACATTTATGATCATCTCCTGCTCCTCCTTTGAGTTTATTTGCCTTTGTGCTGTTAGAAAATCATGGTTCGGTGATCGACGCTTCCCCCCCCCTTTTGAAGTCGGACGGGCACACGCAACTATCCTGTGAACTGACGTCTGGTTCAAATTAACGAGATAGTTTGAGCGCGGATCAGCCTTTGAGAAACCGGGATAGCCTGCTTTCAATCATCGTGTTAATTTAAGCTGGCTAATAGGACATTTGATTGAACCACGTACGAGGAATAGGGCCCAGGTGTGGTGGTTTCAGTTGTTTTCGCAGCCGTTTGGTAGAGCAGAATTTAAGTTATGATATCTTCTTGAAATATTTGTCTCATTTTCCATTATGCAGGTTTGATTATGGCATCAGACATAGACACGTTGCTAGAAAAGCATAAACAGCAAAACCCTTGTTTCTCCTTATGAGCAAAGTTGAGTTTATTATGATTGCTTTTTATGTGTTTTCTTTTCACCTTCCTCACAGCTCAAAATCTGCTTGAATTTTCTTTATTCCGTTTAACACATGTGATTGACAGAATGTGCACACAGCCCCATCCCTGATCCCAGACTGTAGCGACGCATCTCTGTATGATCGGGGCTTAGCCCCGATGGGGCCTGGCATGGTCCAACATCTACAGACTTCCATCTGATCAAACGGTGTCTTACGCCTGGCATGCATCAAACTGACGGCTACCTGAGCCTCCTGGGGTATCTGCTGGGCATCGATGTGGTCGTTCAAGTACGCCGTGAGGTGGCGGTCGGTGTTGGCCAGTGAGTCCTGGATCTGCCTCAGTGTCTTGTCATTGTCCTGGGCCCACTGGACGCTCTTCTCCAGCTCCTTTTGCCTGAGCGCCGCCTGGGGAAAATAAAAACATCAAGCCTTGTCAAAAACACGTGGAATAGACGATACATACAGTAAACAGCACAGTACAAGAAACAATAACTCAAATAGAAAAAATCCTCATTTCCATCCACTATTTAAACAGTTATTCTTGTTTACTGCTAGTTTTTGCTGTCGGTGTTTGCTGTGTAAGATCACATCCTTTACAATGGACCATCATTCACGAAATCAACATCATAATGTATTGAAGAAGACTTTAAACTAGAGATTGAGACCATAAACTCATGTTTACTGAGGGAATAAATCAAGAGAAAAGTAGAGTAATAGAGTAAGAATAGACTTCTATACAACCAGAGGAGTCGCCTCCTGCTATCCCATCTATCAGCCAAACAAGCATTTTAAACAGTGTTTAAGCTTTAATCCTTTTTATAAAAGAGCAAAGAGCTGTGTCGGTTGCAACAACTTGAACACACACACACACACACACACTTGTTACTGCATACGAGTACAAACACAAGACAAACACACGCACATCCTGAGTGTACCCTCTTGAAGGACGGGCGGCAGGGTTTCTCTCTCATGCCTCTGTGCGACCGACCGAACGCCACCGTTCAACACAAATAACCAACAATCCTCTGGTATGAGAAACATCCAGCGCCTGGCAACTACTGAAGTTTCCTTTCTGTCCCCCACCCCTCCCGGTGACGGCCTGCAAGATTAACTAGTAAACGGACCTATTACATCATGTGTGCGTGGTTACAGGTGAGTATGCTAAGCTCTTGCAGAAGGATAATGACTCTAAGTTTAGCCCTGAGCCTGTCTAACCCTAGTGTGTGGCACACACACACACACACCCCACACACACACACTCACACACACACACACACACACACACACACACACACACACACACACACACACACACACACGTTACCAGTGGATTTGTCTCAGCTCATAATGTATGAAATGAGAAGTCGAGGGAGATTAAATATTTAGACCAACATTGATAACAACCTTTCCTGTGGCGATTGACTCCATTTCCCTGGCAATTGTCGGCTCATGAATATACGTTCTCATTAAACACTCCCTTATTACTTAATACTTATTTCTCTCTCTCTGTCTCTCTCTCTCACACACACACACACACAGTCACAACCGCGGCGGTTGTGAACGAGAGAGAGAGGATTGCTGTTTGCTCAACCGCCGTGTGTTGGAAAACGCCAGCGGCAGAGCGACGAGCAAGTGTTCTCAGGCACGACGCACGTTCTCTTACGGCAAAACATGCCTCTTTGATCTGAAGAAACGCAGACGGAGATATGAGACAACCATTTGCGGAATGCGCGGAATGGATATATCTCCACATGAGTTTTACAGTGGGGCGTTGATATAATGAGATGATGTACTTATTCTACTGTCTCGGCATTTACTTGGACCCCCTTAGAACTCGGCTACATCTGAGGCTGGGAAAGAGTCGACATTAAGCTATTTGACTCTTGAACTTATCATACTCTTCTCTGGTTAACAAGTAGGAACTAGATAAGAAATACAATTCTTTGATGTCAAACTTGGATTTGAAGGACATCGACTTTTTCTCAGTTGTTGTAAAGGCAATCCCAATAGTGTTGTTGCTCCACATGCAGCCACAGCAACTCAAAAGAAGCCGTTATGGGCCGTGTGGAGGCCCAAGCAAACACATATGCAAATCTCGAAAAACTAAGCAATTTCCCTCTCTGTATTGGAATACAGGCATGTTATTTATCACTGGAGATAGTTATGGAACACACCATTGCCTTCCATACAAAACATCTGGCTTGCCTGCTTTCTCTGTGAGGAGGGACAAGGATCTGTTCTGATTTATTTATATAGCCATTCTGCAGCTGTTGCGTTGGTAGTCGTTGCAGCCTCCCTGCTCAAAGACGCGGCTCACCCTGCAAGCGCCGCGATTTCATTTTCGTTGTGTTTGCATTTGTTTGTGTGTTAGCATGGCCTGATTATTAATCAATAGTTTACTTGCAAAGACTCAGATTGCACAAAATGTTAAATGTTAATGTTACTGGGACTTTGAGGTATGGAAAAGGCGATCCCACTGTTGTCATTGCAGAAACCCATATTGTTTTAATTATGCAACAACAACTTTCCTAGAAAACTCAATTTTCAAGGTGTTAGCTTCACAGCATGTCCCATTTGCTCCTATATATTATGACATTTTAATCTGAAGCACCTGGTAGGCTTACAAAAACATCACCATCCCTAAAACTGGCCACGAAACCTTCCGAGAGATGTTGGGAGCATTCTTCAAACAGCGTTGATTTAGTTAGAAAATAAATAGATTACAAAAAAATCCCCTTGACGCAATCCTCTCAGGTAAAAAACAAAAAAGAAAGAAAGAAAAACATTAAGGCCATATTTCGGTCTCTGTGTGCTTTCGCGCCTCCATCTGTCTTTCCAGAGATACTCACAAATGTCTGTGTCCTGTCTCTGAGCTCCCCTTCCCCTTTATAGATGACCAACAAACAGGGCTCAGAGCTGGTCGGCCTCAGCTCACATGCATACATTCTGACATACACACCCAACCAAAGGACATCAGCTCAGACAACACACCTCCCAAAAAAATACAAAAAGTCTGCAATAAAAGTGTGTCTCTCTCGTACACACACACACAAACTGTCTCTGATGGGTAGACAAACAAAGAAAGGCTTATCAGGCTGCAAGGAGAACATTAATCTGGTTCTATTGTGAGGGAGGATCAACCCAGCGGGCAATGAGTGTCTCTGTGTGTGTGTGTGTGTGTGTGTGTGTGTGTGTGTGTGTGTGTGTGTGTGTGGGGGGGGGGGGGTGCAAGTGTGCCTAATCTGTCACTGGGGATCACCACAGGAGGCTGAGAAGGTATTGCTGCCGCTGATGACAACTAAGGAAGACAGAGGATGACGTTAGGAGAGGAGGAGGAGAAGGAGGAGGAGGAGGAGAGCAAAGAGGAGGAGAAAGCGGAAGAATTTGACAGGGTATAAACGGAATTTTGTGATAGGGAAAAAGGTCTATTTTCTTAATTCAATTGGTTAATTGTCTTAATTTTCGTGTTAATTAGATTGAATGTCCCTAACTTAGTCCACTATTATAGAAGACACAGAATATCCACAAACTTTTTTTATTATTTTAAACAACTTAAAAGACAAATGATTTTCTGTCAAGCAACTTCAATTCCGACACAAAAGTCAGATACCCAAACTCTTTTTAGGGTTAATTCAAGGAAACTGGCACTCAACAATAAAAGCTGGTAACACTTTACTACACACTATTTAGCATTAGTTAAGTATGAGTAAACACTTAATTCATTCATCATTTACTAAGCATTGTTCCAACAATAAAAGTCATTAGTATGCAATTCATAAACACAGTTATACATGTTTTATTCTTGATAAGCTTGACTATTATGCGTTTCATGATTAGGTTTTCATACTTTATAAATGATGTATTCCCCATTTTTAAATTAAGTAATATATATTACAAATCAATCATTAAGGACTTATAGATGATTAATGAGATCATTTATAAAGTGTTAGTAAATCATTTAAGAAATATATTTAAATTCCAATAATGGATACATATAATGATTTAGATATGCACTAATGGTTAGGGACTATGTTAACATGTGCTTTATAAACGTGTATTAATACTGCAATTCATGATTAAATCAGGTAGTTACTAGTCGTTAGTTAACTGTTGGTTAAGTATTTTGTGTGACCTCATCTAAAGTGAGGACTATCTATGCCTTACAAAGTATTTATAAATAGACACACAAAACTCGGAAGTCGAAAGGGAGCGTGGCCAGGAAAAATGCCGGCCAGGTGATGGAAGGCAGTGCCTGTCAGTGGCAGGAGTGGTATATATAGTTTGCTGGCACGTACACATTATTGATTATGAGTATCTAGCTAACTAGCCAGCAACAAGCAAGCTATTTACTAACTAGAGGTCCTGAGAGGCACGCGCCACCGTGTGACCTCAGTTGTAATGATGTGTTCACATCAAAAGCGTTGCAAATTTTTCGGGAGTAGATTGCATGCAAAGTCAATGCATGGATGTGAATGAAGAACATTTTTTGCCGGGCAGGGCAAATGGCGCAAAAATTCGCGGCAGTCATTCAGACGTAGTCAATGAAATTCACAGAGCTGTGTGAGCCAACAGGTGATGTTATGAACTCAAACACGAGGGCATTTGATGTTCTGACGTTTGTGGGATTTCCACAATAAGTATAAAGCAGAAATAGTGGTTATTTCTTCCATGGTGGAAATAATAACTGTTTCCATAGAGATAAGCTACGCCACCTCTCCGGCGCGAATGAAGCGAATGACTCGAATAAACCACAAATAGTCGGCTTTTGGTGTGAACGCAGCATGTGTAGACCAATCCAGGTGATAGCTAGATTCTCACAATCAATAATGTGTGCGTACCAGCAAACTAAGAAATATACTCATCACAGGCTCGTTCGAGATGAACTGCGCTTCGCCTGGAAGTAGACTAGAGAAGGAGGGAGCAGCAGGGGCAGTGTTGCCAACTCCTATTACTTTTAAGTCGCTATTGGCTGTCATCACCTAATTTGCATAATTGTAATGGACGCTATAGGAGAACTGTATTTCTGAGTGTACAGTTGAGACATGTTGCACACAGAGTAAGTGACTGAGGCTGTCAATTAAATGCAGACAGTTATTTATTTGAGTGTGTCAGTGAAGAAACATTTAAATTTCCCGCTCTGTAAAGCAGTGCGGGATCAGTGGCGGTTTTGCACAATTCATTTTCAGTCTGGATGTGTGTGGCTGTGGGTCTCCTCTCTGCTCTGACTGCAGCTGGGACTGACACGCTGTGGACAGTAACTGCAGAACGATACATGCTTTCACGTCAGACACCAGAAAAGTCTCCAATAACAACAGAAAAAGTTATAAGGTGTGTCGCTAGTCGCTTTTGAGAAAAGAAGTCGCCAAGAGGGTTTGGAAAGTCGCCAAGTTGGCAGCACTGAGCAGAGGGCGTTGACAAAAAACTGGTCAAGTCGGACAGTTTTCAGCTGCCTTCAAAATACACAGGATGTCACAAAATAAGTTACTTCCTGTTAGTTCCGACCCGTATGCTACTTATGTTTGCATACCTCATTCGGATTTATTCATATGTGTTTATACATATATATTTATATCCTTTTTTTCTGTGTAGTTGTAATACCTAATGCTCAATTGTGTGCTGTTAGTCTCAGGTTTAGTCTAAAGACATATCTTGTGTGATTGATGATAATAATAATAATAAAGCTTATTTATATAACACATATCAAAACAAGCAGTTTCACAGGCAGACATAAAATTAACAAATGATGCAGCTACACACACATTTCTACATAAATATATATTTAGTATGCAGTGTCCAGACCTTTAGTTACTGACTAGCTTGCTCGCTGGCTAGCTAGCTAGATAGTCATAATCAACATTGTGTACGTGCCAGCATACTAATGAGTGTTAATGTTGGAACAATGCTTTAGAAATGATGAATTAAAGTGTTTACTCATACTTAACTAATGCTAAATAGTGTGTAGTTATTATAAAGTGTTACCTAAAAGCTTCACTCCTCACCAAAATGTAAAAATTACAAATTGTATGTATCGTTGGTGTTTAACAAACATGGTGCGTGTATTTCTGTCCCTGCATCCAAATTTTAATTGAGTCGATGTAATCAGTTTCACATTCATGATCTGATGTGTAACCTCTGAAAAGATTTTTGTTGAAATAGTATTGTTAAAAGAGAAATTTCTTCAGTTTAAAAAGATAAACTATTATGAAGGGGTTGAGAGAAAAGAAAATGTAAGTACTTCATCTTTGATATTGGAATAGAGCATTTAAATCCGCTTTAAAGTCCCTGAAAAGGTTTTGAAAGAAAAGTATCTTTCTAAACTTTCACAGTGAGTCATGATTATGTTTTCAGAATTATTTTTATATATATATATATACAGCCGGGTGGACAAAGTAAACCCATTACAATGAGTTGGCTTTTAAGTGATAGGAAAGTAATTACATGACTGGGTAAATGAGAGAATTTATTCAGGTGGGTCAGTCAATCACGTGATTGGGTAGGTGTTATTTTGTCTCGCCGGCGATGATTGGTGAGCAGACAAGGTAGGGGCGGGGTTTAAGAGAGAAAAGGTGGAAGGAGCGCCGGGGGGGAAGAACAGGTGTGGATGACGAGTTGCTGAGCCATTACAGATGGAGGACACGCGCTGCGGACTGAGGACGCTGCTGCCGACAGAAGGACGTCAGGCGGAGCGATTCGGAGGGCAACACCGCAGGAGCTACCGGAGCTGCACAGGCCTGCAACGTGCGTGCGTGCGTGCGTGCGTGCGTGCGGTTTCAGGGTCAAGTTCACAACAATGCAGCCGAGAACAAGCTGTGATGTTTACAGGTGCCAAAGCTTTTCTGAAAGCGTCACAATAGAAACGTAAGGTTAGCACTGTTGGAGGTCCTGTGTTATTATAATACATTCACATGGACACCCTCCTTTTCTACAATCATAACTACTACAGCCACTGGAGGTTGGGGACTAATAATAAATAGTAAATGGTGCTTTTCTAGTCTTCTGACAACTCAAAGTGCTTTTACACTACATGACATTTATCCATTCACAACCATACACTGATGGCAGGAGCTACCATGCAAGGTGCCACCCATCAGAACTATCTAACCATTGATACAGCCTACAGGAGCAAATACGGGTCGACTGACGATCTTCTGATTGAAGGAAGACCCGCTCGACCACTGAGCCAGTCGCAACTTGGCAATTTAAAAGCTGCTTGCACAAACGATTGATAGGGACATTTTTGGGGGGAGGACAGTCTCCTAAGTGGATGTGTTGGCCTATATTAAAAAAGTACAAGGTTTAATATACTTTTTACAGATATCAATCCGTCTATACAAAGAACAGGGTCAAAATAAAAGATATGACACTTTTTCATCACATACAGGATAATTTCATAATAAGTACCATTTTGTTGCAACTCAGGTAGGTGGGTGCCACTCTTGTGACTATAAATAAGCAAGCGATACTGACAAGGCCACTTGTTGGGCTGTCTCAAATAAAAGGTGACTATTGTAAGAGAAACATGGTGTTATGTAAGTGTGTTAGATGTGCTATAGTTTCTGATTATGTGTTTAAATTGAAGGCAGTGAATTCGTTGGTTGTCAATCCCAACACTTGTCAAACATTGTACTGGAAAAATATTCTAAAAGCGACAACAAAGCCAAAAGACAGTCTGCAATGCTTCTGAAAGTATTCTGTGTTTCTTACCCTCGCCTTGAGCTCATCCCATCGTGTGTTGAAAGCGTCCAGTTTTTGCTGTATTATTTCATCCAGAACGCCTCCGTCCATCAGCGTCTGGGCCAGCTCCCGGATCTGGTTCCTGTTGTCCTCCGGGTGCCTCAAAAGAACCTCTACACTCTGTACACACAAACATGAGCAATCACACTTGGCCATGCCACTTTAAAATGTCTGCAGTGGAAAATTCTGTCTTTTGTTATTATTTTGATTGAGAGGCAGACAATTACATATTAAGAGTTTAAGTGAAACTACAGAAAAATATGCCTTTGCTGGTGAGTTTATGGTCTCAATCTCTAGTTTCAAGTCTTCTTCAATACAGCATGATGTTAGTTAATTATAGTATTAGAGTCAAAATAGACCATAAAGTAGGTTATGCTTTAGGGTGGGCGAAACCTCTGTATGATTGACAGGTTGCTTCCACGGCTTTGTGCGTTCTGGAAGTTGTCCATGTTTTCATCTTACAACTTTAACCCTTTTTCAGTGTGTTTTCACTTCGAGAAAGTTAATTTGATGGGCTAAAAATGCCTTTTCAACCGCCAAAATGCTGAACTTGAGGCTACAAAACAGAAATCCACAAACCATGTCCACTTCTAATATTCCTGCCTAAACCTATGCCCTATATTCAGTCCGAGTCTCTGGAACATAAAGCCTGTCCTATTCCACACATGTTCTATTCACCATCTTCTCCTCCAACTAATACTCACATCCAGTGCCTCCTGCAGCTTCTCTGCTCCTCCTTGGAGGTTTTTCGTCTCATCCAGCTTCTGCTCCAGCTGGACCAGGAAGGCGTTCTCCTGCTCAAGGTAGGATAGCAACTCACACCAACACGCCCACACCTCCTGCAGAGTATAATAATACACAAAATCATCAGGAGGCCCAGACAGAGACAGAGATTGATAAGTGACGGCTTTAGAAAGAGGCAGATTTCACACAAACCATTGCATCAAAGCACCAGCTGATAGCTGTAAGACAATGTTTATAGTTTATTTTGTATTTTATAGCATCAAGTGGACATGCATTTCCATTAACGGCAACGTTTAAAGATTTCAAAAGCTTCAGAGACCCTCAGTTGCTGCCCGAACAAGTGGGAGGAAAAGCACTGTTATAGGCTTTATAGGCTTCTTCTGCACATTGTCATGCAACTGACAGTCATTGGTCTATAACCATTAAAAAGCCCACAAGTTGTGGGTTCAAAATATATTACATATTTAAAGGGCCAAATGATTAAATTATTGATTGATGATTAACATATACTGCATAATTTATGCTTAATGTTGGATTAGAATATACATCAGAAAGGATCCTTTGTTTTTGTATGTAATATTTAAGTATTTTTAAATCGGGGGCACTTTGGGTATGAAATTACATTACATTACATGTCATTTAGCTGACGCTTTTATCCAAAGCGACTTACAATCATGTTACATTATACACTGTAGACACAGCTACAGGGAACAATTCAGGGTTAAGTGTCTTGCTCAAGGACACATCGACTAGGGCAGGGATTGAACCACCAACCCCCTGATTGAAAGACAGACCTGCTAACCAATGACCCACAGTCAATCTTCTCCAACCATTTCTCCTCAATCGGAGCCTTTATAGTTACGTTTCTTTTGATGTAGTTGAGTCTCTTTAAAGTTGTTACGCATCTCTTTGTGCTTTTTGGCACTTTATAACTCGTATGTGTCACTTTGTAATTGTTTTGGTTTTAAAGCAGTTTTTGTGTG
Organism: Cyclopterus lumpus; assembly: GCF_009769545.1. NCBI lineage: Eukaryota > Metazoa > Chordata > Actinopteri > Perciformes > Cyclopteridae > Cyclopterus > Cyclopterus lumpus. The sequence goes on from NC_046967.1 coordinate 5,373,607, forward strand.
GATGTTTTGTGTCTTTCTATAGTTGTCTCTTTGTAGTTTTGCGTCTCTTTGTAGTCATTTTGAGTAAGTTCTCCTTGTCTCTTTGTAGAAATGTCTGTCTTTTTGTGGATGTTTTGTCACTGAGTGTCTTTGTAACTGTTTTGCATCTCTTTGTAGTTATTTTTGTCTCATTGTGGTCTTTTGTCTCAGTCGTTTTATGTTTCTTTCTGTGCCAGCTAGGGAGGCTTTCGGCCATTGCAGACCAGATTTGACAAATAACTTTTTTGTTTTTCTGATTTGGTTTTGAGACAGGAAAACCCAAGAACAAACGATATATTGATAAAAAAAAATAGAGGCCTCTCTCTTCTCAGTCTAGACATGCAGATCGTTTTAGCTTTAAAATATCAATGTCTGCGATTTCTCACAAAACCGTCTACACTTTTCATAGGAAATATTTTCTACTGATTAATCCCCAACACATATTTATCCAGCTCCATTGCTGTCTATTACCTACGGCCCGAATGTTAAGCATTAAAACTTGTGGCATTAAAATGGCCCCTTCTTTTCATGAAGCTTACATTTTGAAGGTCACCAGGTAAAACCAAGAAGAAAAAAAGGGTGCTGCTTGGCTAACTGCTCTTCACCTCAGCTCATCTACAATATGCTGTGTGCGCACTGAAACACTTGACTAACCAGATACACAGCAACATGCCCTTCACATGCGGATGTATGTGGTCTTGAAACCACATGTAAGGCTGTTTTTAATTTGCACACATGAACACACACACCCTCCTCTTTCCCCTCTCAAAAGTTTCAAGTGGATTTTGTGGTAACCTAAGCATGGCAAGGTCATCCAATTAACACTTCCAAATGATCACAGAGAAGACAGATAAAGTTCATACCTCCAGAGTTTTACATTTCCCATCCAGGCGGCTACACAGGCGCTGGTAGTTTGCCGTTAGAACATCCAATTCAGACCGCAGGGCATCATGGGCCGTGGGCGGAGCCTTAGCGATGAAACTGTTGACGCTGTCAGTCAGGAGTTTGACCTTTAGCTCCTTGGAGTGAACCTCCTCCTGAGCCCTCTGATAGATAGAGTAAATGAATAAGTGACCTTTGTCAGAGTTGAACAGGTTGCTTGAGACACTTCAGGACCTCAGGTTCGGTTGATTTAGTTTGTGCCTCATGTCAATAAAACTCTCAAAAGTCATCTGGACGGTGAAACAAAAGAGGAGACTAAGAGAAGAGAGGGAGACTGAAAGAAGACGAGAAAGGGCTTAATGGATGGAGGGATGGATGCACAAACAAATGATTCAATGTATCTTCTGTTGACAGCCACCGATTGTAAAGAGACAAAGAGAACAAATAAGCCAACGAATCAATGAATGACGAAGTGAAGCTAATACTTTCCCAAGCGAGGAAGGGAAGGATGGAGGAACAGGAGAAGGGGGGGATTAAGAGAAAAGGCAAGTGAACAGAGAGTTTATTTTCAGCTCAGAGCAGAAAGGAAAGAGGAGAGGAAGAGGAGGAGAGGCGAGATTAGCGAGAGTGAAATAATTTTTTTATTTTCAACTTCACTCAAGTAAACTTTCTGGGAGGTTAGGGGAATGGAAGGGGCCGAATATAGCCAAGGCTTTAGGTTAAATAAAGCAAATGCATTTACATCACAAACACATTGGATTAAAGTTATGAAAGCAAAAAGAAAGACTGCAAAGAAAAAAAGAATAATGCAATTTGATACAAAATTGAGGAATGGATGGAATGAGAGGGACACAAAGCTGTTAGTGAGGGAATGGGAAGATGATAAAAGAGAGGGAAAGACAGAATGACAGAAAGACAGGAAGAGAGCTGTTTTTTAACTGGAAAAGAGATAAAAGATAAAAGAGAGACCGGGGTGTTATCGACCTGGAATGAATAAAGTCAGTCCACTGTGAATATAGAGCGAGATCAGGATTTTTACCTGAAAAACACCCAAGATGTCAACAAATTCCAAACAGGGCTCCACATAAATCATATATTGCCAGGAACCCAAAATAGAAGAAATAAATCACACTATGAAAAATATTGTTGACAGATTTGCAAAAAAGAAATATCTTTGTCTGTACAACTATTCAGTCTATCTATGTACAGTTAATTTAACTCTTTTTTTGTGCCTTTTTCATTGAAAATCTATCTAAAGGAAGATCAAATATAAACATGAATGAGATACTGTGTAAAACCCCACTTGACCTGTTGTCCTCTGCATCAGAAAGAGTGCATCTATATGTGCCAGGGCACAAGTGAAAGTCGTCATTTTTCAAATGTTTTTATGAAACAAAAAGGAAATTGCAAAGGAAAAATTAACAGTTCCTAACAAAGCCAAAAGAATAATTATACCCTCCCTTCTTTCAGACCCACTTTTCCCTCCTGATCATTATCGTACAGTCCATTATTGAACTATATGCCCAAGACCTCGGGCGACCATATTGCCGAACCCCCAAACTGGGACCCTTCGGTGTACCACACGTTCATGCATGTGCACATATATGATATTATGCATGCACCATAGGCGTGCTATCTTTATTGCTATGTGCTATTGCCTTCTTAATGTGATTTTATATATCGACTGAAAATGTACTCTTATGGTGCAGAACGCAGCATTTCATTGCCAGAGAGGGTAGTACGCCTCCTGGTCACTGTATCAAGTGTGCGACCCTGTGTCAGTTCGGCCAACGAGAGGAGGGGACAGCAACAGATACCAAGATAAACTCTTAAACCAAAACAAAATTAAATATTACCTTCAGAAAAACAATGACGTTGGATAGAAGCACTGTATGTCTGGTTGATACACATACCTTGAGCTCCTCCACGGCCTTGCGTAGCTCTTCTGGTGTCTTGTATGTGAAATCTCTCTCCAGGTAGTCTTCCTCCGCCTGGTTGATCCACTCCTGCATCTCCTGCATCTCCTTCCTCAGAGCCATGGTCTTATCAAGTCCACCTTTCAGAGCGGACTTCTTAGCATATGCCTAGGCGTGGGAGAGGAACACATACACCAACACAAATGTTAAACAGATCGTGAAAGCAGGAAAACACACAGCCTCTCCATGAAGGTTACACACCTGTTTGCAGATGTTCTCCCACTGGCCGTTGAGCTCATCGAGTTCTTTCTGGATGTGGATGGCAAACGGTGGCTCTGCCTCTTTCTTTAGGTACAGACCCACTTCATTTATGCCGTTTACGCTGGGTTGGATGGTGTGGATGTCATTCACCAGAGCCTGGCCAATCAGAATGCAGGACCGTGGTTACACAAGTACACAATACAACTGAATATTTCAGAGTGGTTTACTTTGATCTTAATGAGATATCTGTGGTTCAATTTCTTTAGAAGTAGTCATGAAAAAGGTGTTTTTCTGCTAATTTTCAATTTATTTTCCATTTCCTAGAGGGATATCATACTGATCATTGTATAGTTTATGAACTCTAAGGTATATTTGATGAATTATCAGAGGCATTTTCATCCCAAGAACATTGTACTTCTATCTACTCTCTATAAACTATTCTCAACCTTTCATCAACCTGTATTTTGAGAATTGTTTTATATTCATAAACGTTGCTAAATATTTCTTTATCTGTGTTGTCTTTTTGTATTTATAAAGAGAGCAGGTTTGGCATATGACAGCAATACACTCATCAACATGAAAGAAGGAAGAAAGGAGATTGGGTTAGTGCTGGGGACCTTGAGTTGATCACTCCCCACATCATATTCTGATCACCCAGCCAGACCACCTGGACTAAAAGCCACCGAGGTTGGAGACCACCCCGGGAAGAGAGCAGGAATACAAGCTAGGCTGGCCCAGCTTGGACCCAGGGCTGTTCAACTACCCAGCAGGTAGCAGGAAAGTGGAACCAGCTTCCACTTTCAGTCTGGGAGGCAGACACAGTCACCTCTTTTAAGAATAGACTTAAGACTTTCCTCTTTAATAGTGCTTATAGTTAGGGCTGAATCAGGTTTGCCCTGGTCGAGCTCCTAGATATGCTGCTATAGGCTTATAGGCTGCTGGGGGATGTTTTAGGATACACTGGGCACCTATCTCCTCTTCTCTCTCTACTTATGGATGAATTTACATCTCTCCATTGCACCTTATTAACTCTGCTTCCTCCCCGTAGTCGTTGTGACTTCACATCTCATAGGGTCCATTGGACCTGGCGGTGTCTGATGCCTGGTGAGCCGGCCTCCCGCGTCGGCCCTGCTGATGCGCCCCGCCCCCCCTCCTCTCTACCTCCTTCTGTTTCATGGATTGGAGTTCCATTCATACATTGTCATATTCATGTAATGTGTTTATGTAACTTTGTAATGCTGTTCATTCTGTACACATGACATCTATTGCATCTGTCCATCCGGGAAGAGGGATCCTCCACTGCTGCTCTCCTGAAGGTTTCTTCCTTTTTTTCCCTGTGAAAGGTTATTTTTGGGGAGTTTTTCCTGATCCGATGTGAGGTCCTGGGACAGGGATGTTGTATGTGTACAGATTGTAAAGCCCTCTGAGGCAAATTTGTAATTTGTGATATTGGGCTATACAAAATAAACTGAATTGAATTGAATTACAAATAAACTGAATTGAACACATTGAAAATAGGACTCAGGCTATCGAAGACTATTAGGACTGTTCCATGGAGCACGTACTATTCTGTTGGGACAAGGTTTGCATCAGTGATGCTTGGTGCTCAAATGTATTTAAAGGTGCTGAACAATGTCACCCTGATGACATTTATATCACGTTGCCTACCTAGATAATTTGCCAGCCTTTCTGCGTCTATTACTGTTTTTGTTTTGTTTTTCTTCAGCATAAAAACCCTGAATTGCCCAATGACCATAAATGGATCTTGAACCTTGAAATAATGTCAAGATGCATGGCTTCCTCACCGTGCACTGCTCTAACTGTTTCTCCAGAGCTTCAGAGTCTCCCAGTGCTGGCCATTCCTCGTTTAGGAACATATCTACATCTGCCATCCACTTCTTCAAAGTCTTCACATCATTCTGGTGGCAAAGAACGGGTATTAAAATGAAGATGTGTCCACCAGCAGATCAAGTATTGTGTTACTTGATTATTAAACTTGACTCTCATAGCAACATATGGTAATCCCTGAAATCAGTCTCACCTCAAACTGCATCAGTTTGGCCATGAGCTCTTGGAGTCTCTGGCCGTTGTCCGTCAGCGTGGTGCCAAGTCGTCTCCAGTGTGCCATGATGGAATCCATCTCGATGCGATACCTGCAGAAAATGATCAACGCTTATTAGCTTGTGACATTTCTTTACCGATGCATTGCTAATTCATACTTTGTGTTTAGAACATTTCCTGTGCATTTACTGCACAATAATAAGAACAATAAGAACAGATCAATTGTTACAATGGCCTAGCAATCGGGAGATATGTGGTAGAATTTGGGAAGGTTAATGCCATTTTCATATGTTATGGTTGTCTTTTTTTGTTGAATAAAGGGTAGAATGTATGAAAGAAATAGTGAATAGACTCCTTTTCCATTCGCACAAAGTCACAGTAAAAAATGCACCAAAAACAGGGTTAGTAAATAGTTCAAATATTACTGTGGTTACTTATTTTTTACTTTAGTCTTCCCAACTTTCAAAGTCCCAGCATATTAGTTGTAGGGAAAAAAGAGAGGGAGGAGGTGAGGAGAGAGGAGGGAGAAGAAGAGAGGGATGGAGGAGGTGAGACGATATAAAACTAGTGTCCATCCAAAACACAATTGTGCAGGCTTCATTAAATCACATGTTTTAAATGTAAATTATAATATATATTTGTTTTTTATATTATATTCACTTCAACACGCTTCATATAGCATTGCGAAAGAAACGGGAGGAAAATGTGCGTGTCCACCCAGGAATCATGTTTCCAGCACTGCCGATTGGAGCTGGAGCCGATAAATAACTGTGAATTTGTCCCTGGAATGAATGCTGAAAGCTTTATTTTTCCAATCTTACTTTTGGCTGATGTCTGGTGGAGCTTTCTGGAAGACCTGCTCTATAGCTGAGGTCAGGTAGTCCACCTCCCCTTGGTGTTCAGCCAGAGCCTCCTGGAGGGCCTGAAGGGTTGAAAGAGAGACACAGTAGTGGATGGTTGGCGGAGTATACAGAGAGAAAACACAGTCAGAAGAGCTTCTTTGGCGATTTTGTGGAGGTTGTGTATGCAATAGGAGGAGCTCCAGATGCAGAAGGTAGAGGATTAAGGTCATCTGAACTGTCGAGTGAGTCGGCTTATTAAAGATCCACAAGAAAGGTGAAAAGGTGATGCATCGCAATGCAAAATAATACAAAAATGACAATAGAGATATGATTATAGCATGGTTATTATATATGACAGTATTTAACTAGATGAGGGATGTTTCAGGGTACGTCATTACTGTGGTGGCATCTCCCTTGTGCTTTGACCAGCTTTTGCTTAAAAATATGTCCAGCAGATACTATACAGCCTGTTATGTCATTATTTCGAGGCACTGCTCAAACTGCTCATTATTTCGAGGCACTGCTCAAAGAGAAGGGTGCCTTTAAATATATCGGGGTCTTGTTCAAGAATAGCGTCAAATGGAGCAACAGCATTGATGGAGGCGTTGTACTGGACTGTTAGGGTGAAGAGGGAGCCGAGACCGAAGGCAAAGCTCTCTAGTGCAGCTATGTTCATGAGCTTTGGGAAGTGACCAAAACAATGAGATTGCTAATCAAGTCAGGGTGTCTGGGCTCAGCCTTAGAGATAGGCTGAGAAGCCCGAAATAGAGGGAGCTATTTATATATGACACTTTGTCGTCATATTTAATGATGTCAAATGTTTGGATCTAATTCTAGGAAGCTTCAAACTATTTGGTCGAGCTCTATTATATTATATATCATACATATATACACACACAGTATATATAGCTAAATGTTGATTACATTTTGTTGTCTGTCAAATTCCAATAATAGCTGTTAATCAGACAAGCTGTTTTAACAGTTTGTTTTACTTTTAACAAGCTGCTTGGCCAAATTTAATGATGGTGTAGATTCTAAACTAGTTATTGATAGTTAAATCATGAATCTGATATTCATAAAACTGTATCTAGGAGAATGTGACTCCCGAAATTGATGTGTTGCAATTAGCTGGACTATTTAAACTTCTTACCCCTGGCCCTGTCCCTAGGCTAAAATAATTTACCCAATTGAGTCAGGAATAGCTCCTCAACCATAAGGCTTATATTCATATCTGGTTTCCTTTGAACGGTAAGAAGTAAAGATATAGATATAAACTATCTACATTACCATTCCTGAGAAAACGGAGACGTAATGAAGGAGAAATAAGATTTCTATCCTCGCCTTGTAGAAAATATAAATTTCAGATGCATTATCACCATTAAAATCAAGATCAAGATCCAGACTGAATTTATTTGACTTCAACTGTAACTATAGATTGGGGTTTTACTTCAAAACACTAGTTATTTTCATATCGCCATGTTACAAATAACAGAAAATATTAAAACTAGTAATATGCACAATGAAAATGTATCAATATTCATACATGAACAATATTGGAGAGCATGAAGAGGTCCATGCTATACATGCAGAAATATGGACTTTGTGAGGGATCCACAGATTGGTATGGATTAGACAGAAACAATAATGTATAGATTGCTGCTCTCAGTCCCATCTGTAGGCTTTATCAAAGCTTTAAGAGCCATGCGTCGGCTGGAAGCAAACGTTTCAGGCAAAATTGCACCTTGCTCCTACCCAATCTGCGTGGCTTTCTGGTGGATTTGACTCAATGCAGACATTTAGGTAACAAAATATACAATTTGGGGCAAAAATAACATTGTCATTGGTGAAAAAAAACATACAAGAAGAAGTACATGGAAATATGTCCGTATGACGGTAAAATGTGAAGTTTAACTGCTTTATTTCCAGACAGTGGCCGCTGGGTGTTTTGATGCGAGGTGCGTTCTGGTGCACTAAAAAGCATGGAAATTCAAGTTTCCAGCAATTCCAAGCATGATATTGCAGACTGCCGAGACTGATCACATTTTGTTTATCCGTATGGCTTGTTGAAATACTTTATAGTAAGACGCAGTTTGGACAAAATACAATCGGTTTACGGATTCTGAAAGCTCAGGATGTTAATTGCTGTCCTCAATAAGGCTATCATGCAGTCCCCCCTACTCAATTCTCACTACATCACAAATCAATCATAAGATGTAATAACACCTAAAGTATAGGTGATTAAATGCTGCAATCAAGTCTTTAATAACATCTACAAGCAGCCGTAGATGATATTAATAATCATCTGTCACTTACTTTACTGTTTTTAACATCTACGAGAGTTCAGGATTCAAACCAGGTTCCCAACTGAGAGGAACGCTTATTATTTTTGATGAATAAAGTAACTGGAGTGAGAGGTGATACTATCACCTGGGTGACGGAAGCGTTGCCGACCACACGTGTGTGTACACACACACACACACACACACACACACACACACACACACACACACACACACACACACACACACACACACACACACACACACACACACACACACACACACACACACACACACACACACACACACACACACACACACACACACACACACACACACACACACACACACACACACACACACACACACACACACACACACACACCAGTGGAAGTCTCACTGAGAGACGTGAGCTAAAAATGTACGACAGCTTATCAGTATGCAGAAGAGATTCCTAATTCTTATCTACAATCAACTTTAATTAATCTCAGCCTACAAGGCTTGATCACCATGCTATGCTACAAGACCATTATCAGGTTTAAAGAAGGGGCAAACACACACACACTCACACACACACATGCGCTGCGCTGGGATTTGTGTGTGTGTGTGTGTGTGTGTGTGTGTGTGTTTGTGTGTGTGCGTGTATCTGCAGGTAGATATTGTGATAAACAGAAGCACTGATTTGCTCTGCTGGGATTGAGCTCGCCCGCCTCTCATAATTGCAGAGATGTCAACAAACACACACACACACACACCAACAGCAGACCAGCTCTGGCCTCACGCTCTGCATGTTGAGCAGTCGGGCTTCATGAAATCACAGATGTTCACCATCAGGTAGAGTTGAGCTTGCTGCTTTGAATGGCGCCTGCGGTTTAAAGGATAGAGGACCTCAAACAAGTGTGAATGTAGAAGGCCACGGCGATGGCTTTTTCTCACCAAGACAATGATACAATTCCTCTTTCATCGGACTTTAAGACCTTGAAGACTGGTCAAAAAGGATTCACTGTCTGTCTGTCTGTGCAAAAGTCAACTTTTTTTTAAAAACTCTGATTTATGCATATAGTTGTGTGCCCACCTTTTCCATAAAATTTGATTTAAAAACAAATCGCAATAGTTGGCAATATATTAAATTGTATATACACACTATATTGTGTCAGATAAAAAAACTATTATTACTACTACAATTTTAAGTCAAATTTAGTTGAAAAGGTCACTAGCTACCTTAAGCTGTCTGTCTATTTTGCCATTGACAGCTGACCCTCGTCTACCTGCATGCATGTCTTTTATTGTTGCTTTGCTGTCACACTGATTCATATATTTTACATACATGCTTTTATGTTTTGTGCTTCTGACATGTACGTTTTTAGTGAATAGCAATACAACATAATCTTGTCTCTCGTCCATGTTTTTATTGAACATAATTATCCTTAATTGATCTGCTTTGCATGTGTTGTTTTGTGAGCCTGAGTTGCATGTCTTTATAGGACTTGACAATGTCGTATGAAAGTGTCTTGATGATGTTTCTACTCATTAATATTCTCTCTCTTTTACGGTTTCTGCATGCTTGTTTATATTCTATTTTTTAGGGTGACTTCGTAACATCTGTCCAGGGACTACAGACGGAAAATCTCTAACAACTGGATTTCATTATGCATTGTAAAAACTGATTACAGTGTTATGCAGCCCCACAACATTATAGAGCAAGCACCATGTTGGCATTTATTGGAATTTGTATATACTGTAGATCTGAGTTGCAGTGTTGTGTAGCATACACAGCTGAATCACTATTGACTCCTCGTAGGTATGGCATTATACCAGACCAACCTTATGGCATAATTACCTGCAATTATACTTACCTCCATCATTACACAACACTAAACAATTCTAGCCCTGAAAAGTGAACCTTTAAAACAATGTAAACAAGTTCAAATGTATTAAAATTATAAACTGTTGTTTAACAGATGTTGTAGGAGTCACAGTTGAAGTTGAAGCGTTGAAGGATTTGAAGTGTTACTTAAGCACTGAAAGGGCTGAACGTATCAGTCTAAGTTTAAGCATTGAACAGAGTTGACGAGGCAGATGAAGTTAAAGAGATGAATGCAGTTCAGACTAAGGATGTTCCTGAGAACTAAAGAGATGAATGCAGTTCAGACTAAGGATGTTCCTGAGAACTAAAGAGATGAATGCAGTTCAGACTAAGGATGTTCCTGAGAACTAAAGAGATGAATGCAGTTCAGACTAAGGATGTTCCTGAGAACTAAAGGAGGAATACAGTTAATACTAAGGATATAAGGATAAAGTGGTGGCAGGGGCGGGGTCGGGAGTGTATACAACTTATACAGTGCCATCTTGGCCAACACACCCATTCAAAGGATATCTCAATGGGATTATCCTAAATAAATCAAGGTTATATGTTTACATTTATAAATCAATAATAAGACCAACAAGTACTTCTGGTGCCGACTCGTGAGGGTAACAATGTTTCATCAACTAGTCGACTAATTGCGTTGTACCTAGTTTAATCACTTCAATGACCGGACATATTTACTGAAGGGCTGAAAACAGTTGAAATATCAATAGAATTGTAAATACCAGAAGTAGTTGAACTATCACAAAGAGATGATTGCTTTTGAAACGTCAGTTGATGAGTGAGTGGTCGTTGAAATTTCAGATGAATAGTAAATTCTGAAAGCAGTTGATGTGCGGTTTGGAGAGATGAAGCAGTTTAAAGGTTAGTTGATGTGAAAGCACTGAAAGCAGTTAAATTTGAAATTGATTAGACGAAAGGAATTGATGAGTGAGTTGAGGCAAATGCAGTTGACACATCAATCGAGATGAAGGCTGTCGATGTGTAAGCAGGTGAATGCAATTGAAATGTCAGCTGATGTATAAGTGGTTGAAGTAGTTGAAGCTTAAGCGAAAGTGTTAGCAATGAAAGCAAAAAAGGTATGAAAGTGGATGGATAAAGCTGAATTAAAGTGTGAAATAATTTCCTTCGTTATATGAATTTATGTTATGAATCTACTCGGGTCTATACTTCCCAATTGATGATGGATTTACAAACTAGTTTGAGGTCAATAGGCGTTCCTCTAGAGCTGCAACACGACTAGCATATGAATAGAAAGTTCAATGGAGATATATGAATAAATGTGTACATCACAGACAGTAGCACATAGTACGATATATTTTTACAACCCCTTGATAATGCATGAGTTTAAAGCAGCACATAACTATAGCTTCTATTACTTTTAAATACACACAAACTCCAGATATGTTAATAAAACATGAATATATCGTGTGCATGTGTGTATTTACCTGAATGTCCTTCTGTCTCTGTTCCATTATAGAATACTCTGTGACAGCCATAGATGGAACGGCCAGCTTGGCCTCACACTGTTGTAACCATGCCAACAGTGTTGATATGGTTTCCTTATAACGAGCCGGGGGCAAGCTCTCCAAAACTACAGAGGGACAGAGAGAAACAGAGACATATGTCAGAGAGGTTGTCAGTACTGTTGTAGCGCTGTACACCTTTTACTTTTATATCCGGACAAATGGAGAAATACCAGCCAGATGCTGATTTGGATGATACTGCTGGTGATTTCAGGAAAGTTTTGTCGTTCTCAAGTCATTCATAATGCATTTCCTAATACTTTTTTAATCCACTCACCGAGAAATAATAATTTGGCCTATTTTGTAACTCATTTCAATATCAAATGAAACCTCCACCCAATTGAATCAAGTAATAGTAACATAAACTTAAAAGTAAAATTCTTGTAATGAATTCAAACAAATCTGGGATGATTACAATGATAATCTATAGCTCAGAGAATATACCTAATTTAATTTAATTAGTGTTAAAACTGTCTTCAAATATGTTACGAGCTGTCTGCGTGGCTCTAGGGATGACTATAACATATGAATTGCAATATTTCACGTTAAATATAACATTTTATATCTGGAAATCACGTTGAAGTAAATATTTCACATGTGAAATGTTCATTTCAGAATAATAATACTTTTAACTCTTGAATTCACAGCAATGTATAACTTGTATACTTCTATAATGTTCTACTGTGGTAAACCTTTCAATTTATTTGAATAAAGCTTCTGCCATTTGAATTTTTTGAATTTGAGGCAGAGAAAGCCCCAAAAGGAAAATGTATCATCGGAGAAAAACTATTATCCATATGCACAGTAATTTGTTTGTGCGTCCAATACTCATCCATGAGAGAGTGTTGGACATGTGCGTTGGATGTCTCACCCCTGGCGTGGGTGAGAAAAGTGCAGTGATATGAGAAGCTGTCTGAGTGAGTAAAACAGTACTGTTTGTCTGTCAGCATCTTTCGCTCTCATCCTTTCTCCCCAACCTCTACATATCTTTCTCTCAATGCCAGTGTAATCTTCTCTTTGCTATATTTTTTGTTTTAACAAAATATTATATGTATACAATGTTATATTCCCATCATTCTCTTCCTCTTTAATGCAAATCTGCTCTTATTTTGTTCCAGCGTCTGTCTGATTTAGTTTTGTCTCGTCTCGATGGCTGCAGCTTTCAACTTCTTTTTCAATCATGTTAAGTCTCATTGTCTTTGTTTTCACAGAGAGCATCTTAATAAACACAATGAGTGTAGCACTGCAAATTGGACCAAATGACTCATTCTCACTAGTTGCTCACCATGAAGACGGGTGAATAGATGTAACCGCATGGTTGAGGGCTTACTGCCTGTTAAGATGAGTCAATCCAGCTCTGAAATCGGCCTTGTGACACTCACACAGCTCTTTGTGTCCGACGCAAAACCCAAAAGTAAACGTTGACATCGTTAATTAGTCCAGTTGATGTCAACAACGCTCTTTTCCTAAACCTTACTAAGTGGTTTTGGTGCCTTGATCAAACTTCCTGTATTTTGAAAATATACTATTCATGCACAAGTGGAAGCTCACATTGTGGCCATAAGAGGCTGACGTGCACCTCCTCCATGTAATAAATAGACAGTAAACAATGACGTACATAAGTGTGCGCAATCATGTATAAAACGTGAAATAACGTGACATATAGACTCAACATTTTGAGATTATTTAGTTCAGTGCTTTTTTTTGGTCAGTCCGGTGGTAGTCAGCACGTTTAGTAGCTCGCGACATATGCTGCCTGTTTTTCTGGATGGTAGTGTGCATCTAATGGCAGAATTGTTTCTCCTTATAGAAACTTTGCCGCATTATGTTATTGTGAGCATGCCAATGGATAGTTTTTTTTGCAGTTTCAGGTGCGTTTTTCATGGATCCCTGTGTTGTGAAAAATGTATCAAGTTGTTGCAGGTACATATTCATATCAGGTACATCTGGAGTTTGGCCCCATATTCAAATATGCGTTTGATGTCAGCGTCAGATCTCCATATGGAAATGATCTTTTCTCTTGCCCTCACATCACAGAGGTAAGAGGTCAAATGTGCACATTAATTCAGTACTGAAGCTAGCAGAGATTCAGTGTCTCACCCGAGGAAACCTCAACAAGGTGGATGATTTTTTAAATTAGTTTTCTGCATTCTGTTAAAGCATTTGCTCCGTTTTCCAACAACCAATAACAAGTGTGTCTGTGTTGAATATTGGGTGGCTGTTGTTGTTGTTGTTGCCGCTCTAAACATGCCTGATGCAGTGTGTGGGCTACAGCAGGATGTCAAGGCCGACTTTCAGCAGCGGGAATCTGAACACTTATAGATCCTCTAAAGAGCTGGATCCAGAGTCCTACACAGACCTGAGAAGTCTGGAAGGAACCTGGTTATTTATAGTCGGGTTAGTAACTCACCTAACTCGCCTGTAAAAGAGGTAAATGATGCTCAACACCCTGAGATAAAAAAATCAAATTGAAACAAACTACACGACTGTGATCAAAGCTAAACCGGACGTTTTTTAAATATTACTACAGTAAGTATTGACTTTATAGCCTAACGTTTGTTCCGGGATTAACAGCATTTCAGGGACATCCCCGTGCGAGGGGGCTGAGACGCCGACCAAGCGTCGCACCGCGGTGAAGTTGTTGGGTTTGTTTTATTTTGTTGGGTCTTTTTGTCTTGTCATTTCCTGTTTTATTTTGAAATAGTAACTCTCCTCTCGTTTCAGGTCACTTACCCTTGCTCATGTGTCACCAGTCTGATTGTCTTCCCTGATTCCTGATTGTGTCCACCTGTTTCTCCACTTCCCTCATGTGTACATATAGTCGGCGTCTCCCCATGTCCTGTGCCAGTGTGTTCGTTTCTGTCCTTGTGTCCGTGCGTTCACTCTAGTCCTGCAAAAGTTACTAAGCCTTGCATCTGTGTTCTGCCTGGGCGTGACACCAAGAACCTGGGAACCTTTGTTGCATCTCTCTCTTCCTTGTTTCCGCTCATCTCCAAATAATAACGTCAGCATTAATAAACGGCCAATTGCACTCAGTTATGACCGCAGACCGTTGAGAATGATTGAACCATAGGGCTACAAAATATAGAAACAGTGACTTTTTTAAGGTGAACCACACTTCTAACCTTAAGCTGTTTGTTGGGAACTTTAGTATTTCGTTAGTGAAGTTGTTGGAAGAGGGCTTGTCTTTTAATCTTTTATTGAATATCTAATTAAACACTATTTACCTGAGTTTTAAAGTGCTGAAATCACAGTGGTTCATACTTTTAATATCTTCTGAAATATTGCACATTTGCTTTTGTTTGGAATGGAATAAAGGATAGTTAATTTTTATGTGGCATTGAAATGACACGTTTCATAAAATGCTCAGACTTTTATTACTTTTTTAGAGAACTTTTACACACACTTAGATAAATCATCACTTGAAGTTCATTGCTTAACATCTCGAGGGCAGCCAGTCTGTAAGTCTGCTGTCATTTGTCATCCATCGATGCAGGGATTTGCCTACAAACATGAAATACTTAATTAATTGTTCCACCAGTAACGTGCTGTATTGAGAAAAACAACTGAAATGTCCTCAAAGGAGTCAACTGAATTTCTATAGTATTTATGTCTGATTTAAAATAATATTGTATTTTAGGTTGTCCTAGTGTTTGTTCAGAGCGTCATTAACTAAAAAGTTGAACTCAACATGAACCTTTTTAATTCACCCGAGTGAACAATCGTGGTGATTAATCTAAAATGTATTTATTTTGCTGGAAGATGTGACTGCTTTAAATGCTTTAACGTTAATTTCTTATTGTCTTGCAGCTAAGTGGTTTAATAATAATATTGAGGTATCGGTGCATCCCAATATATCAACAGTCAAGTGTATTGTCCAAAAATATAAAAAGAAAAAATCCTAAAAATTTGAATGCAGGACTTTCCCTAACTATTGAATTCAAGAGCGCCTAAACAAATTAGGGGCCACAAAGCTGAAGTGTTTGCAGTGAATAAGCATCCTTCCTCTCTCACCCAGGTGTAACTGCCTCTCTCTCGCTCTCAGATCTTCGAGGATGATGTTGTAGTGCTCTTTGAAGGCATTGATGTCGGCGTCCAGGAAGGCTGACGGGTCCTCCTCCCCTTCCTTCTCCTTTTTCAGCGCATTCAGCTGCTTCTCTAGAAGGTCCACCTGGGGCTGCAGGGAGGCCAGGCGAGCCACCTCCTCCTGCCAGGACAAGGCAAAGGAAAAGGGTCACATCATGGATGAACCAACACAGCCTAACTTGGTAACACTTTAGAATAACTGCACACTATAAAACATTAGTTAGGTATGAGTAAACACTTAATTCATCATTTATAAAGCATTGTTCCACACTTTAGAAATGATGGATTCACCATTTGTAAATTAAGTATTATATAATGCTTCATAGCGTGCAGTTATTATAAAGTGTTACCGAGCAATAGGACCAGAGAGAGAGAGTTCTTTAGGCCACTGCTGCCTCTAACTTGACCAGATATTACAGAGACAAACAAAAATAAACGGTAAACACTTGAAGCATTATATAATACTTATACTTATACATATACAAATGGTGAATCCACCATTTATAAAGTGTGGAACAATGCTTTATAAATGATTAATTAAGTGTTTATTCATACCTAACTAATGCTTCATAGTGTGCAGTTATTATGAAGTGTTACCCATAACTTTGTTGTTACTAGGGAGATTCTGGGGAAGAAGAAAAAAACTCTTTGGTAATATATCAATACTCGTCCAACTAAAGCTGATCTGTGGAAAAGTTTTATGTTATCATTTTTAAGGTTCACTCCATTTGCTCAATCAGTTGTATTTTACAGAAATGTAAGAGCCCCAATTGTTAGAGGATAGAATAATTATTAATAATTTATGGAGGCAATATAAATTAAAGTAGACATCTAAGTAGTTGTCTAAGTAGGGTACGTTTGTAACATAGCTTAATTTACAGCTAAGTAGTGTGGTAATTAGGTTAAGTTTGTTGTAATGTAACTTACTTAGCCTGCGTAATTTAAAATAATTCAACATTGAATTAGGTTTCCTGGGTGAAAGTCCCTTGTTAGCGGGGACTAAGGTTTACTTGGTAACACTGCCTGGCGTTGCTTCCCTAAACTTCCCTAAAGCCAATAAAGACAGAGCTGTCATTAGTCTAAACTCTAAGAGCATCCCGGGCTGGCTTCTTAGGGAAACATTACACTATGGATGTAGTATTTTATGTAATGTATGTAATGTAATGTGTATGTTTAATCATACAAACCAATGCTTTTTATTAATGCAAATGCCTTGGAAGTAAGTATAGGATACCACTGTTGGTGGTTACACCTTTACACTGTTTTATTCCACAAACATACACAAAAATAAACTTTAATCCCGCCACACTTTACCTCTTAATCTTGTCTGACAGCTGTAGAGTTAAGTGCTGTCAGCTACAGATAACACTGCCACAGTGGAGGTATCAGGAAAATTGCAGTAATAGACTGAGATTTAAAATATTAAGCTGCATGGGTTGTTTGTGTACCAGGTATGTAAACCACTGATATCAGGAAAATTCTTGAGAGCTAAACAGGACATTATTTCAGATCAGTAAAGCTTCAGTTCACCTTTGAGGTCCTGTCAGGATCTGTAGTGTTGTGTCGTATGTCGTGTTTCCTGTTATATTTTGAAGTCCTTGTCTCTCGTGTCCTCTGTTTCTCTGCACTTCCTGTCCCTGTGATTGTCTGCCCTGTCCCTGATTGTTTCCTCCTGTGTCCAATCACCTGCACCAGCCCTCTGTATTTAAGTCCTGTTCGTGTCATTCCCCTTTGTCGGTTCCCCTTGTCTAGATCATTGAAGATCATGTGTGTGAGCCTCTTTTGTTTGTTTTGAATCCTGTTGAATCCTGTGGAGCAATAAAGTTGCCTTTTCCAGTGTTGACGGTGTTTGGGTTCAGTGTTCTGTTATCTGCGCAGCTGCAGGACACTGGACCCAAACGCCGTCAACACTGGACAGGGCAGACAATCACAGGGACAGGAAGTGCAGAGAAACAGAGGACACGAGAGACAAGGACTTCAAAATAAAACAGGAAACACGACACACGACACAACACTACAGATCCTGACAGGTCCATCAGCTTCCAGAACTCAGCATTGAGCCCTACATGAGAGGAAACACTGCCGGTCCACCATCGTAACAACGTACTGTTTTTCCAAATCTGCTTTAATGGCTGTACATTAAGAATAAAGCTAATGCCAAATTATTCCAGCATGCAACTCCTTTTTTAATCATAAATTGGTATTTTTAAGTTATGTTAATTAGCCACATTTACAGGTGCTGGTAGCATATTTTAAAACAATAATCTATTTTCACATTTATCGGTCTTCTCGTTTAGATGAGAAGTGTCTATGTTTTAGTGTTAGCTCTTGGCAAGAAAATATACAAGCAATACAATTATCACAAAATGACAAACTATTACATTTTTAGCAAGTGCAAACAGAAGGAAGTACATTTTTGGGGGACTATTTCCAGCAGCGGATTAATCCACATTTGATGCTGCGATTGTTATAATAACAAAAATAGAGAATGTCTCCAGGCTTATCCTTTAAAGCAATGAATCAAGTTCAACTAGTCTGGTTTAAATCACATAAAAAGTGAGTCCAGGTGAGTTGCAGAATGGTACAGGTAGGGCAGGTTAATATTCACTGAACTGTCCTGGGGCAAAGGCTTTGAATGCAGCTCAGTCGTATCCCCCTGTAACACTGAGTCAGTAAAAACTAGCATAAAGCCAAGAGACACACTCCTTATTCATGAGTAATGTTAGAGAACACTAGCATTCATAACCTCGACAAAATATATGTTCATAAACTCACAGTTTGCCGTCGGGAAGGTTGTCTTAAAAGTTTCAGTAAATATTTTATTTTCTCTGAAGTCTTTCCTGGTTAATATAAAGATAGGAACTCGCAAAGTATTTATGTGTGGGAGCAAGGTGTGTGTTCTCCATTTGTGTGTATGGAAGTGAAAATGTGTGGGCGCACTTGTGAAGGAAACCTTGTTTAAGGGAATTTGTCTGCGGTGGAATCGAGACACACCGTCGAAGAAAAGTTTAGGTCTCTTTTCATTCTCCTCTCTTTCATTCTTCATCCGCCATACGTTGTCCGTTCGTCTTTCTCTTGTACTTTAAAAGATGTCCTCCTGCGTCTGTGTTATGTTCTCCTTTTTAGATCTCCCTTTTTATGTCCTCTCCCTTTAACTATGCCTCCCCTCCTCTCATTTCTCCTGATTTCTTTCCCCCGAACTGCTTGTCACTTTTCTTCTCCTGTTGTTTAGATGCTGGTAAAATGAAACTGTGTGTGTGTGTGTGTGTGTGTGTTTTATGCTAGTCAATACTCCAGCACTTTAAGCCACCCACTCATTGATTGACCCATTTGGTTTAAAGTCAGACAATTCTAAAATTATACAGAGTTATCTATTAGTTGTTCCTTTTTGCAAGGTACCCCTGAATGTACAGACAGCTATCAATGAATAGCTTTGATATTGAAGAAAACTTTAAATACTTATTATTCTCAGGCAAGTTCTGCAGCCATAGTGCAGTGATTTCCAGACTTCCAGTGATTTCTTATCGGATTTATGGACTTTTATTTGCAACTTGCTACACTGGAAATATTGACTCTCTCAGTGTAAGTCACAGTACATCTAAAAATATGTTGGTGTTACGAGAACGGACTGAGTTATGACTCCAAGATGAAGTGTGATTTCTAAGCCAGGAGCCAATCAGCTTAGCCAAGAGATCAACTGGAAGTAGGGACAACTGTAGAAGCCCTGAGAGAGAATCTGGTGAACCACATTCTGGGTATGATCTAAACTGTTTCTCTCCTTTGTTTATGATTTCAGAACAGGTGCAAAGGAAAGGGTTTGCCAGGATAATAAAGTTTTTTTTATCTATGAAAAGCAAAATCATTTCATGAGTTTTATGTGAATAGAAGAAATATCTGGACCTTGTGTTTAGAATGCATGGATAAATCAAAACTCACCTGGAAGAAAAGTATTTCAACAATTAACAAGAAAGAATTGTAGTTGTTGAATACACAGAAAAGAAAACAACTTAATTCCGACTTAAAAAATGTGTCAACAGAATATTTGTTCTCCCTTCCCTTTCTAAGAATTTGATGACCCCCACCTTTAACGTTTACTCATTATTAACACAGAAACAGAAAAGTATGTATAAAATAATTTAGTTTTAGATCAAATTTGGACAGAGGCCGGCTGGTGTTCCCCCTGATAATGCTAAGCTACACACAGAGGCATTTTTTGGGATAGATTACCTAATAAGTCTGCTGGTAGTTTTAAATCAATGTGACAATAAGTGGCTCTACTTCCTTTGCTATCTATCATCCTTTTACTAAGAGGAAAATAGAGAACAAGCACATTTCATTTAGTCTGTGTTTGAATAAATCAAATTTAAATACTTACAAAGTGCTGTGATAAACAGAAATTTAAACAAGCCAGATACAGAAGAAATTAAAATAAAATAAAACACACACAAAAACAGCAGCTAAGTTGTTAAACAACAAATGGATTTCAACAAAGAAATGGAGAAAAGATAAAAAGGAATGCTTATGTGATAAAAAAAATAACGGATCATCCTGGAGACAGTTTGGTCTGTTTCACTCACCCGGCATCGGTCCAGTTGGACTGAGAGTGGTTCTGGTTCAGATGCTGGAGGCGCCTGAACCTTGAGCCAGTTTTCACTGCCGTCCACAGCCTGCTCACACTGTTCATACAAGCTGTAGAAGGCCAGCACCTGTGAGACACACACGGTACCACAGTAAGTTTATTTAAACACCCACACAACATCTGTCTTGTTTCATAAAAACACTCACAGTTTGTAGTAGACCTGCATAGTCATGTCACACTGGAATTCTAACTCAAAAGTCATTGTGTAAGATACATGTCCTATTATTTTGGGGTCATTCATATTTTGTCGACAAAAATTTCCCAGCCTGCAGTTGTTTATCACCTTTTGTGTGCATGTGAAAAGAAATGTGTTGTTGGAGCCCAAACGTCCCTCCGGAAGTTGTGTCAACTCAAAGTGTTAATGTAGATCCACCCGTGAGTAACTGAATTTAATTTCAATAAGTAACCAGCATCATGTTCAATTTCATAACATTTATAACAATCGGTTCAGGCTCAGGTTCACAGTCGGATTTGTAGAAAGGTTGGTCTCTCTCAATACACATTGCCTTTGTTTACTAGTGGATCTTGACCGCTCCAATATGGAAGACGAGCAGACAATAATGTATTTACATTTTTATATCTGTGCGAGTCAGATAAGGTGTAAAAACTGGTACTTGTAACTTCTAACTTCAGTTTTAAAAGTAGAGCATGTGCACGTCCGATTCTCAGGCTTTGTGTTCCACACATGGAAAATACTTCTACAGCAACAAACGTATTTACACATGCAAATTGTATCTGTCTGCACCAAATGATTTTCACACATTGCACAACATATGTTGACAGTTGCTAAACTTATATTATTCATTCAAAGACTTCTTTTTCACATGCACACAAAAGGTGACACATAACTAAAGGCTGGGAAATTATTTGTCAACATCATTTCTGAAGCTCAAAATATGAATTACCCTTATTTACTTCCATACAAAGAACATGTATTGTAAGACATTATACATGTTCTAGATTAATATATATTATGGGTTATAAAAACAAATGGAACTCGTTTTCACACGTCGGATAACTTTACTAGTCATTTTGAGCACTCTGTATATAAATATATAATAATATATACTGTATAATAAAGTATATAAAGTATAATGTCTTCTGTGGCTCTTCTGTGGAGCTTGACCAGACTAGGGACCAAAAAGACAAGATATTTCAGTCTTTGCTGCACATCTGTTGACAATTATCTCAACAATATGGAAATGCAACGCTCAATTGATGGATTCCAGCTTTAAAATATTGTTGTTCAGTCATTTGTCATTACAGTACTGTAAATGTCTCTGCCCAACAACACTTCGACATGCGGACTGGAGGTGCCAGAGATCGAACCACCAATCCTTCAATTGGGGGACGACCCGCTCTATCTCTGAGCCACATGTATGAGTGTACCTTTGTCTGGTAAGCCAGCCATGCCAGTCTGTCTGCCAACAGGGAACAGAATCCCACCCAGCGCTGGTTCAGCTGCTCCGCTGCCTGGGCAATGTCATCAGCACGACTCCCCTCTGCGGGGGGAGAGAGGGGGCAATGTCAAACACTGGTCTCTCTGTAGGGGACAGACATAAATATACACACACACCACGCACACAAAATGTGGTGAATTTCTGCACTGCACATCACGCTAACCTTGATGTGCAGTGCAGACATTCACCACATTTACGTGGAACCGTGAGCTCCACGTAAATGTCCAGTGCCCCGAAAATGAAAACCTCTAAGAGGTTCCATGAGGGGATAATCAATGCTAAAGTTGTACATGGATGGATTTACACTCCTGCCTCTAAAAGGGCAACCTGAAGCCCATCAGCCTGATGATAATTGGACCCTGGAAGGTAGTATCCTGGTTCACATGTATCCAGATTGCTTCTTCCTGCAAACATGCCTCCATTAGGTTCCATTTACATGTCAAGTATTTGGTTGATGCTGTTTTCCAGTACAGGTTACTATAAATACAGTAGCATGAGCTTACTGCTCGATAAGCATGCAATGCTACCCTGGAAGTTAAGGCATCCCAAATACACTGCCTTAATGAAAATGTCTTCGTGTTTGAGCCACTTTGCAAACCTAATGGTTTAAAAAGTTGTAAAATATTTACCACCCGAGTTACCACCCTCATGTCTGTAGGGTAAATAGCATCAGATACGATTAGCTTAGCATTAGCTTAGCATAACTACTAGGAGCAAGGGGGAAAGCATGGCTCTGTTAAAACAAAATTCTGCCTAACTCTTAAAAAGACTTATATTATACCTTATTTGTTTAATCCGTTTCCCCCTCTTTCCGGTCTTTATGCTAAGATAAGCTAGCCGGATAAGCTAGCCTAAGCTAGCTGGCTTTAGCTTCATATTGAATGGACAGGTATGAGCAATCTGAATGGGTAAAATACTGTCGCTGGGTCGCATCAAGCTTTTATCTGACTCAAATGTAAACCCACCCAGGTCCTTATACGGCGGTCAAAGCAGCTGACATAATACGCAACAGTAAATATGGGACTTTTATTTTAAAATCGCAGTGCAGAAAAGTTAACAGGATATTGCATCATCAAGAGGACCTCAACTGACGTTGATAATTGATGATAGTATATATATATATGTCTCGAATAGGAATCACAGCCAGGGTAGGGAAGTCAGAGAGCAGTAATGAACTTAAATATAAAAATAACACTAAAGTTTGCCGGTTTGTTAATTGATATTAAAAAAAGTGAGGAGTTTTCTGCAATTCATTCATCAGATTCATTAAGATTTCTCTAAGCTTTGACAACAGAATTATTTCTTTCTCTTATATATATATATTTAAACTTCCACAGACCGACAGACAGACAGACACACACACACACACACACACACACACACACACACACACACACACACACACACACACACTATTCAGTAAGTTGAGCAATATTCTGGCGTGTTCTTGTTGGATGGTGGTTACAGCAGTGAAAGTGAAAAGTATTAATTGAGTGTTTCTTTGCTTTCAAAAGCCCCAACAATTGCACAAGGACAGAGAAGAGGACGGATGAGAAGAAACATCTCTCTCTCTCTTTCTCTCTGTCTGGTCTTCTCTCTATCAGTGTTTCTATGGAGACAAGGAGAGAAGGTGGGACAGGTGGAGGCGTTGCCATGGGGACAGACAGGGTGTGTGTGCATGCATTTGAATGAGTGAGTGTGAGCAGGAGAGTGCACGTTACCCTGCTCGACCAGGGTCTGCGCCGTGCGCGTTGCTTCTTGGAGCTTCCGGTACTTCTCTGGCCGCTCTCTTTCTATCGCCTAGAGCAAAGGGACAGAGGAAGGGATGGAGTGGTGGTAGAGTGAGAAACAGAAAGTTAAAGGACAGCAAGACAAAAAGAACGACGGGCCAACGGCAGGAACATTTTTATTTATTACAAAGAAAATCTTATTTCCACAGAATAAGAACTCCTGTGGCTTTTCATCAACCTCTGACCTCCTTCTGATGCAACATTCAGGACGACCCGAGCATGTGTGGGCATTTTGTGGGCAAACAACAGAAAGGTTGGACGACAACATTGATCATTTTAGGGCCTAGTCAGCGGGATCAGGAAGTCATCATTCATTTACTTTTTTACAAAAAAAAGGCTTTTTATACTTGCATGTTATCTGTCGTACTCTTGATAGCTCTTACAAAACTCTAATATGTTTTTTTTGAAAAGCTTAATATTGTATAACGAATTTCAATACAATATTTTTGGAGAGAATTGTAGAGTTAATGGAATGGTAAATGGACTGTACTTGTATAGATCTGTTCTAGTCTTCTGACCACTCAAAGCGCTTCAACATTACATGTTATCGTTCAACCATTCATACACTAATGACAGGGGAGACCATGCAAGCTGCCACCTGCACATCAGGACTCTAACTAACCATTTACACACATCACCTCGAGCAATTTGGGGTTAAATGTCTTGCCCAAGGACGCATTGACATGGACCAGCGGAGTCGGTGATCGAACTGCCAATCCTTTCATTAAAGGACGACTCTGAAGTTCAATATCTTGCTATACTGATGGAATTAGTTGAATTGATAAATTCTTCAAGAAAAGACTTTGTATTGTTTTGTTTTTTGGTTGGGGGGGCCATTTTTGCCTTTAATTGACAAAAGCATCGGAATTTAAAGCTGGGACGCTGGTTCATATACTGCCATATACTGTCTCAATTAAATATAAAGGGCGAGATTTAGAGTTGCTGGTTGGCAGATTGGCCATAGCTAGGTTAGCGGTTTGCCTCCGTTTCCTGTCTTTATGCTATGCTATGCTATGCTAAGGGACCTTTAAAGGCCTGGTGTGTCAGATCTAGTGCCATCTAGTGGTGAAGTTGCAGATTGCAACCACTGTGGACCGAAGAAGGGCTCCTTCTAAGCGAACGAAAACACAATAATTCTTGGTTTCAGCAGATTATACATAAAGGGAAACATAGTTATACATATAACATTCCCTTTTAAATATCCTCTCCAATACGAAGATCCAACACCTTAAGAGTGTGAATAGGTTCATTTTGCTTTCTAAAGTGGTGTCCTGGAAGAATTTCAAGCTGTTTATTATATGGTCTGCACTCATGAGCCGAGCTGACAGCAAAGCTGAAGAGGCAACCAAGATCAGAGGGGATTTTGAAGAATCTGCCTACCTTAAAATTCATCGGTTTCCAACTCTTTTCATTTATAATGCCAGTTACAGTTCATAGAAGCTTCATACAATTTTCATGGGGATACAGAGGGTAGTTGAACAGGTTTTTTATGAATGATTTGTTAGCACATTTATAAATGCTGACGAACAGTTTGTTTTGTGCCTAATCTACAGCTTTATTTGTTTATCATTAACAAACCATAAATCAGCACTTTGGAAGCCATCTGTAAGCCATCTGTAAGCTTTTTCCATTTAAGTGTTTCTAATTCAGTACGAATGTATTTATAAGAGTGAATGTGTATTGTTTTCTGCCTCTAATTTAAAGTTGTGGGAAATGGTTTGTGTCAAGAACAAGCACTAATTCAGAAAGTATAATATGGTGAATTACTTATTACGGTGTGTGAATTTAATATGGTTCTCAATTATTACCAAATTAATGTGGTTAGTTTAAAGCTGCTCAAAACCAATATTTTCATATGAACAATAGGTTATATTACAATATGCAAATTGAAAGCAGTCGCTCATAGTGATGAGGCAACAATGACAAAGTAGCAACCAGACAGAAAAGGAAGGGAGTTTATTCCAGTGTGTGGATCTTCTCTGTTTATGAAGGTTAACAGCCCTTTTAGATTAGAATTAGATGATTTAGATGCATATTGATGTATGTGGTAGCAGCTTGGAAAGCTAATGGTAGAACTACCTAGAGTCCATCCACCCATTATCCGAACCGCTTATCCTATTTAGGTCGCGGGATGCTGGAGCCGATCCCAGCAGACATTGGCCGAAGGCAGGGTTCACCTGGACAGGTCACCAGTCCATCTCAGGGCTCATATATAGACAGACAACCACTCACACTCACATTCACACCTACGGGCAATTTAGAGTCCAATGAACCACGCTGACATGGGGAGAACATGCAAACTCCACACAGAAAGACTGCCCAGACCGGGATCCGAACCCGGGGCACTCTTGCTGTGAGGAAACAGTGCTGCTAGCCACTGCACCACCGTGCAGCCCCCTACCTAGAGTCAGTTTAAGATTAATAAAAATGAGGTCCAGTTACTTTCATTTGTTGACCAGATGCCATTTTTCAAGCAAGTTTTAGTTACTTTCCTTTGAAAGAAGTTGGTGGAGATTGAACAGATCCTTAAAGAGGGTGACACCAACGTGACTCCAAATAGCTAATGCTGTTTGCTATGGCAGCTTTATAGGGTGATACTTTGGCAATGTTCTGTTAACAGTTTGTTTCTGCTGCTCTCAAGTGGCAACATTATAAGTATTGCGAAATTAAACCTTTGGAATTAATCTTCTTAATCTTTTTCCACTTTTATGGTGAGAGTTAGATGAAAAGATCAATACCACTTTTATGTCTGTATGTTAAATATGAACCTAAAGTCAAAAGACGGTGAGCGTAGCGGAGCATAAAGACTATAAATAATGTACAGCCTTGTGTATATTCACACTCATGGAACTATGGTGTAGTTTGTTTGAAGCCTAAAATTATGGTAAACGAAAATGGACTGTACTTGTATATATGTATATTTGCCTCATAACCTCATTCAGCAGGACAAGGTTGTGAGCCAATCAGGGTAAATGGTAAATAGTCTGTGCTTGTTTATCTCTTTTCTAGTCTTCCGACTACTCAAAGCGCTTTCACACTACTTCATTCACCAATTCACACCCATTCCTACACTGATGGGAGGGGCTACCATGCAAGGTGCCACCTGCCAATCAGAACCAGCCAACCATTCATACACTGCAGGAACAGCCTGCAGGGGCAAATCAGGGTTAAGTGTCTTGCCCAAGGACACATCGACATGGACTAGTGGAGCCGGGGACCAAGCTGCCCATCCTTTGATTAAAGGACGACTCTGCTCACCACTGAGCCACAGCCGCCAGAAGTTAACTTTTTACTTCTGGCAATTACGTCACACTTAAAAAATCATACAAATGGTGTTCATTTGTGAAGCTTATTGTATACAATGACCTAGATTTTTGACCAAGGAACCAATGGCGATGCTAACTTATGGGTTTCATAAAAAAAAAAAAACGTCATCCCTGCCGCTCTCTATAATTTGGTTATCAGTGAAACTTTCGAGGTGGACAAATCTTCCCAGCCAGGCCTTCCCAGGCAAAGTTAACTGGCTCTAGCTCAAAGTTGGCCTACAGATATGAAAGTAGTATTGATCTTCTAATCTCAAACTCTTGGCACGAAAGCAAAGGAGCGTTTTTTTCCCAAAATTGCTAAACTATTCCTTCAAGCCACATGGGAAGACATATTTGTTGTGCAACAACAGGTTGTTAAATCTTTATTGTTTGCTACAGTGAGCAGACGCTTGAGGAGAAATCCAGTGAGTTGACATGCAGAGGTAGCTGCTGCACAAATCTCCGCAGCCATTATGAACCCTTTGCTGTACCTAATAGCCGACTTTCACCGTGATACAGGGTTGTCCTGTATCCATAATCACAGTTCAGAACGTGAAATGAATTACTAACCCGACTGTGGGATGGAACCCTGTTATTTCAGCATCAAAGTTCTCAAAATATTAAACTCTACAGGGCATCTCCCAATGCATTCCACAGCCAGATCTGATCCCTCAAACAGGTCTTTGAAGATGTGCGGACCGGTCAAAATGTCTTCACCTTCCAACACTATCACAATTGGTCCTCTAAAAGATAGATGCACACACAAACACAAACACAAACACAAACACAAACACACACACACACACACACACACACACACACACACACACACACACACACACACACACACACACACACACACACACACACACACACACACACACACACACACACACACACACACACACACACACACACACACACACACACACACACACACACACACACACACACACACACACACACACACACACACACACACACACACACACACACACACACACACACACACACACACAGTTAATTTACCTGCACTTTGTCATGCAGCTCCTGAATGCTGCCCTCCTTGCGTGAGACAGAGAACTCAGGGCTCTGCAGGATGGCTTCACCACGGGTCATGTAGCTGTGGACCTCTGTGAAGTCCACGTCAAACCTGAGGACACACACATAAACATGCACATGGCAATATTATCTGCTATGCTGATGTCGTTGAGCATAAAACATTTTGGTTTTCTAAAAAAAGTTCATTCAAGATTGCGTCCTTACTGTTCCTGTTAACTCTAAAGGATTCCATTGAAGATTACCTTGTACTTCTCTACAACTGATGACATTTAACGTCAACATATAACAACTTGGACTTGATTGGTTCCCTTCATGAGACAATACATTAACTCCATCCATTCAAGCAGATTTTCCTCATAACCTCAATCAGCAGGGCTAAGTTGTGAGCCAATCAGGGTAAATGGTCTGTGCTTGTATATCTAGCGGAAAAAGTATTCAAGTCCTTTACTATATATTAATATGACAATTCCATAAAGTTTGGGGAGTTGCAAGAGAAAGATTCAAACTATAACGTCTTTCCCAATTCATTGTCTACAGTGCCATTTGATGACATCACACATTTGAGTTTTAGCACTTGATATGGGAGAGAGATGTCCCATGTACACTAATATTTATGGACTGTTGAAGACATTAGTAACATCTTTGAAATAAAGTCAGTCTGATAGCAGCCTCGGACCATTTGCATCAAGACCCCAACACTCTGGACACTACATTTCCCACAATCCAACTCAATGGTGTCTTTTTGTTTGAAACTGGGTAAACAACCCACATTTGGATATCGGTACCAGATACCTTTAAGGTATCAACCCAAGTAACCCAGTACCAAGTAATATGTCCACTTGTCAAGTCAAACAATACCTACAATTTATCTTTTTATTTACAATAACTCCAGAGCATTGTAAAGTTCAAACATATTTTGCTGTGGTCTAGCAGTTACATCTATTAAATAAAGAACATTTATAAATTTGTCCATGGATTATTATTTTTAAGACAATTTAAGTTTGATTCGAAATCTTCAAAAGAACACGATACGGTAAAATTCTCACCGCACCACTGTGCTCACATGCCCTGCAAGTAGTATTGTTTTGCTCGCAGCCAATCACCGCAAGTGTTCTTTGATTTAAGGCCCAGAACACCTCAGAGATCAATTATCTAATGATTTAGTTACTATTGATGGCATTACCCCGGCATCCAGCACCACTGTAAAGAATCTCGGCGTTATCTTTGATCAGGACTTGTCCTTTAACTCCCACATAAAATAAATCTCAAGGACTGCATTTTTTCATCATCGTAACATTAAAAAAATTAGGCACATCCTGTCTAAAAGCGATGCAGAAAAACTAGTTCACACTTTTGTTACTTCCAGACTAGATTACTGCAATTCCTTATTATCAGGCTGCTCTAATAAGTATTGTATATCTCCAGTTGATCCAGAATGCTGCAGCTCGTGCACTCACAAAAACTAAGAAAAGATCACATTACTCCTGTATAGCTGCTCTGCATTGGCTCCCTGTAAAATCAAGAATCACATTTAAAATCCTCACCTACAAAGATTGGTGAGGCACCATCATACCTTAAAGAGCGTATAGTACCATATTACCCCACTAGAGAGCTGCGCTCACTGAATGCGGGACTACTTGTGGTTCCTAGAGTCTTAAAAAGTAGGATGGGAGCCAGAGCCTTCAGTTATCAAGCTCCTCTTTTATGGAACCAGCTTCCACTTTCAGTCTGAAGTACACTTAAGACTTTCCTCTTTAACAGTGCTTAATAGTTAGGGCTGAATCATCCTTTAGATATGCTGCTATAGGCCTATAGGCTGATCAGGGATGTTTTAAGATACACTGAGCTCCTCTCTCCTCTTCTTTCTCTTCTTCTGGACGAATTCACGTCTCTTCATTGCACATTACTAACTCTACTTCCTCACCGGAGTCTTTGTGCCTTCTCGCCTCACAGGATCTATTGGCTGTGTCTGGAGATGGTCCTGGCTCCTGCCCCCTGACTCCTTGCCCCTGCTACCTGCCTCCTGCATCTTGCCCCTTGGCCCTGGCCTGGGCATTACCTCCTGCCTCATTGGCCCTGCCTCCTTCGTTGTGCCTCCTGCCTCATTGGCCCTGACTCCTGCCATGGCCCTGCTGATGCCCCTCCTCCCAACCTCCTTCTGTTCCATGGATCGTGGTTATCTGGATCGTGGTCCATGCCTACTACTCATTATTAATATTTGTTGTCATATTCATTGAATGTGTTGTAACTCTGTAACGTTGTTCATTCTGTACACATGACATTATTGCTTCTGTCCATCCGGGGAGAAGGATCGTCCTCTGTTGCTCTCCTGAAGGTTTCTTCCTTTTTTTCCCGTGAACATTTCTTTTCTCTTTTTTGGGGAGTTTTTCCTGATCCGATGTGTGATTGTAAAGCCCTCTGAGGCAAATTTGTAATTCATGATTCTGGGCTGTACAACATAAACTAAAATTAATTGAATTGAAGCCACGCCACCGTGGGTCGGGGACGTGTGAGCACCCCGTGTGAGCGCCCCGTGTGAGTGCGGCGGCGATTAGTTTCCAGTGGGAGACACACGCAGCTCCCATGCACATTATGGGTATCGAATATATGAAAGTACTCTGTTGAAATCGGCATAACTTTAAGGGTACTAGCAATAGTACTGGCATCGTAATTTTTTTAAATGATACCCTGACCTAAGTATCTTCATAAAGTAAAATGGAAATAAGTAGAGCACTTGAGTGAATACTTGTGACTTTCCACCATTGCACATTCACTACACTTTATAAGTATTAAGAGGACTTTCATCTCCTACTTCACTACTAATACAAGTTTCATTTCAAGCTGGCCTCTATTATCATCAGCACATACTCACTATCAGGACCTGCAGTGTTTCGGCACCTACACTTCAAAACTAGTAGAAAGTAGACCTCAGTGTTGCAGAACGCGCCCACCTTTTCCTGAGCTCAGAATCCACCACGACTTGTCTCTTCTTCTGTGGTGGCGGAGACTCCCTGGTCTGGCGCACTGCAGCCGACACCTTCTCCCTGGAAACCACCTTGGTAACGGTCGTTGTGACAGAGTGGGTCAGCTCGCACTGCTGGGCTGTGCTGACAGTTGATGAGAGCTGAACGTACGCGCACACAGAGAAGAAAATACATCTTGACAAAGAGCACACATCAGCAGACAGCGACAGTTTACCAGGATCTGTCAAAATCATACTGATCCCAAATTGCCACTTGACGCACTGCCACATCTGTCTGATTGCCCGCACACACACAAGTGTAAAAATGTCCTTGAGAGTCAAAGATCAGTTACATCAATCCAAATTATAAGATAGGATGTGTGTGGGGTTGTGTGTGTGTGTGTGTGTGTGTGTGTGTGTGCGTGTAGTTTGTTTCAGCAGGGAAGAGCTTAATGACAATTAAACAGCGAGTACAACTACTAGGATCGCCCTGCTACCATGGTAACGTGTGTTCGTGTCTGTGTGAACTCAGTTGAAGTGGTGGAGACGACTTCTTCCCTGCCCTATACAAATCTGTTATATATATATATATATATATATATATATATATATATATATATATATATAGTGTCTATAAATATATAGTTTATGTTTAGAACAAATATGTATTTAAAGTATATATATTTATGTATATATATATTTTATATATATATATATTTTATATATATATTATGGTCTAAAACTTGTCATTTTAGTTTTTTAGTAGGTGTTCCTATGACAATTTTGAATGTTTATTCTTGTAAATGTGCTCAGGCCTTGACTGGCATCATGCCTGATTATTTGTGGAAGGATTGGTTTACAGTCTATAACATAACAAAACACAGAAAGTGGGCGTTTTTTGGGGTCCACATAAAGTCAAGTGAGAAGCGGCGAAAAGTCAGTTCAAGGCCTTCAGATCATCGTGGAAAGAAGATTGAAGTCGATCGGATTATTTTTGTGGGAGATGACCTTAAATGTATAACGGCGAAAAGTGCCAAAAACAAGCGAAAAACGCCCAAAACTGCCATATTCGGCGAATTATTGTAGCGCCCCCTTGTGTTCAAATCGCACAAGATTATTTGTGCATGTTAAGGGATGCAATATGCACATATCCTGCAAATTTGGGCCATAGATCCTTACCACAATGAGAAAAAACGGTTGACATATTCTAGGTCATCTGGCTCCCCCCTGGTCATTTTGTATGATTCGGACCCAGCAACTAAAAAAAAAAAAAATTTGACTCCTTTATCATGCGTCTATTTTCACCAAGCCTGACAAGCTTGCCAAATTTGGTGACTTTTCGAGGCCCGCAGATACCCCAAAAATGCGCCCAATGTACAAAAATAAAGATCAGAAGAATAATAAAAATCCTAGCAATTTCAATAGGGTCCTCTTGGACTGACTTAGTCAGTCGATCGGACCCTCATAATAAAGTAATCCTTTATCGTGTTCCAAGAACATATGAATTGTATATTTTTTCTCCCTGCCCTTAAATGGGCCTCTCGGGCAGTGTTGCAGGAAACGATTGACATTTAAAAAAAAAATGTTTGTTGTATTAAGAAAGGAAATTTATATTAAGAAGGATTGTATTTCGCGAAATGGAAGTAGTATTATTTGAAGTCACAGCTTCTGAGCTTTTGAGCACAGCAAATGTTGCTTGAGAAGGAGCACTTCAGGGCATGACGGTTCATTTGCAATTCTATAATACAAGTAATTCCAATCATCACTTGCCAACGTGAAGCTCTCCAAAGGGCTTCAAGAAGAAAAGCAACATTACAGGACAGTCTTTGTCAGCAAAATTCCTAAAAGCACAGATTCAAACACTGAGATTGTGTAGTTACAGAAGGATAAAGAGAGGTCAGAGACAATTGTGCGATCGAACATGTCCAGAAAAGCGATACTGAAGACTGATGAATGTTTAGCAGTGCTGATTGAAAGCCACTCCTTCATCACTATGGTTTTGCTCAGGACAATGAAGGTAAATAAAAGGATTGCACATGCAGTGCTAATTTCATCCTTCCCGTATCCTCAGTACTTCCCACTGGTGTGTAACTTAAAGTTCTTAATGTGTTCAATGACCTCTGTCACCCAGTAATGTCATTATATCTCTCCATCCCTCATCCCAAACACTGGCAACTAACAGGGCCCCGTTTCATCACAGCAGTGTTCTTCTAGCAGGCCAAATGTGACCACAGTGCCGAGTCATCTGTAAGGCTGTTAATCAAAACCAACTAGGTAGACCAGCAACAAGCCTCCTGAAGAAGAGAAGCTGCAACTTGTCTTATAAAGAAGGCTTGGTGGTTTAGTTTTTGACAGCCTTTGTCTCATTGATAACACTCATTTTGGCATCTTTGCTCCTTTTGTTCAAGCAGCTATTATTCCTTATTGAGCCTTGAGAAGGTATTTTTTTGCTTTCAGGTGTGACAAATGCTTTCTTCAGAAAAAACTAATACATCTAAGCTTAACATTAAATTGTAGTATTCCATCAAAAACACTTTATTCCACATGACTGAAAAAAACAAGCTCTCCTTGGGACAACTGGAAAGCCATGAAAACTCAGCTGAGTTTGAGATAAATTCAGTAAAACCTGAATGTATAGCGAGTGGAGACTCAATTTGTATCCAATGTAGGTAACACCAGTGGGCACTTTTTTGATATAGATTGAGTTCCAAGTGTTGTCAAATAAATCATCAAAGGAATTTCAAACATTTCAGGATTTATTGCATTCTTACTGTTATACTGCACAATAGACATATTTGAGTTCTGTCTACTTCACTGTGCCGTTTCCCCAGAGGTGTAGGACTTAAACATATATTGCAGGGAACATGAGGCCACAGGTCTTTGGTCTTTGAGTTGCATCTTCCTCTTGGCTTTCATTCCACTACCTAATCACAAAATGATTAAGACCTGGGACAATGAGTGAATGAATAGAAGTGCAATCAGTTTGACTCTTGGACAGATAACCTGTCCAGACTCTGAGCCCTGAGGACCAAGGCTGCCAGACTGACCTAAATTCAATACATGCTAAGCCTCGCTCCCCACTGCTACTCCATCTAGCTGTCAGAGCTACTATGGGGCACACACAGTCACTAACTGCACTCCCTAAAGAATTGTCACATTTTTGTAAAAACGAAAAGTGATTTCAGAGAGAAGTAGACAGAAGGGTCTACAATATGCGTTTGAAGAATGTATACTGGATGTCAAACTAACTCATCAGCAAAAAAATGAATAGAGAAGAAGAAGAAAGATAGAAGCTAAAGCATACAGATCACAGTGTAAAGGTGAACCACCACATCACCTGTTGATCGAGACAGAAGACGAAGAAATTAAGAAAAAACAGTGCTCTACTGAAGCCAGGTAGGTCTTTATTTACTGTTAAAACCTGCTCCCGTTCCGATGGACTGTACTAACTGTACACTGTAAACAAGTTTAAACAATTGCTATTTATAGTTAGGTACTAGTGCGATATGTCTCTGGAAAGCTATGATTCTTGTGATTCATTTCAAGATCGGATCACAACAGCAGCTACAATCAATGCCTCTGTCAGACAACAACAAACAAACAAACAAACAATATCAAAATCTGTGCAACTCACCGATGAAGCTTCATAGTGATCCATAAATCAATAACATTCCAACAAATACGGTCTTGTTAAGTTGGCAAAGGTCCCGACGATCCAATCAAGTCAAAGATTTATTCCAAACAAATGATTACATCCACGGACTGCTGTTGCATCATTTCAAATCGGCCTGCAAATCAGCCTCATTACTTATGTATTTTCGATCATAACTCCTGTGCGCATTGGGAAAACTTGCTATTAAAATGTCCGCTGCACTCTGACCTTTCGGTTGTCACCTCACTTGACCCAATAAGTGTCCTCTTCACAGCCTACAATAGCCAACGAGAGACCGCGTTGAAGGAAAGGGCCTCCCCCTCTTCTTTCGTGTATAGACCGAGCCCACTGCGGCCAATTGTTCTGATGACAGGTGTTTCAATAGCTATGTGTTAATGCTTGTAAATTATGTGCTTACTTATGCTAATGTTAGCTCCACTGGTTTCTACGGAAAAACCTTAGATTTTAGAAATGTATATATTTATCTCATGAGAGTCTTTTGGAGCTAGATAGATGTCGGAACCTGGTTGGAGCTGTCTGATGCTACGGTATGATTGGCCAGTTTAAATGCAATGAGTAAGAGTGAGGCAAATTGTATTCAAGTAATCATAATGTCAAAGTACACAGTTTATGTTTAAACTGTTTTCAAAGTAAACACAAGTTGTTATATAACTTATACGTGTCAAAATATAGGGAAAAACCTTTTTGAACAAAGGTCGTAAAACCTAACTGAGCATGTGCAGTGTACCTGGGAGCTGCTCATCTCCAGACTCTGGATCAGTCTGTCCCAGCGCTGGGCGAAGCTGTCCAGTCTGGCCTCCAGTTTGCTGGCCACTTCTTTGTTCTTGACGCTGGACAGGAGGTCCTGACTCATGGAACACAGCTTGTCCATGTTGGGACGCTTCATCTCCAGGTCCGCCTTCACCGTCTGGTGGAATATACACACACACAAGAACAACAAAGGATGGGAAATTAGTATAGGACTATGTAAGTTACATCATGTATATTCCATTTTTTGCTAAATAAAAGGGATAGTAGATCCGCTACAGGGAAACTCACAGCAACACGGCGGAGGCAGGTCACCATCTCTGCCTGGTCCTTTAGGTTGGAGGTCTTAATGGAGCAAACCTGCTCCTCCTTTTGACTCAGCCAGGAGTCAAATAGACACTGTGGGGAAAGGAGAGGAGTGAAATAAAAACCCTACCTTTCTGTCCCGGGATCTGGGGCATAGAAGTTAACAAAGAAAAAAACTGAAAATCACCTTCACCACTTCAGCAATAGAGAGAGGAGAGGAGGATAAGGAAGCACGGAGGAAAGGAAGATGACAGGAGAGAAAAGGAAAGAAAAAGCGAACAAGTGGAAGTAAGGAAAGGACAAGGGCTGATTAGGGGAAAGGAGAGGAAAGAGGACAGAGTAGATGAGAAGACAAGGCTAAAAGAGAGGAGAGGTAATAATGATAATATAAATGCTTATATATTGTTATAATGTTATGCTTTTGTCAGGCTACTCAAATTCAGAATAACACATAGAGGGTGAAATTTGTGTCTGGGAATGTGCGGCTGTCTCGTCTTGGAAACAACACACCCAAATGTCATTGACTAGTCTCATCGAAATGTTGACTGGCCTTGCATCCTGTGAGATGAAATCATCCACCTCCTTGATCGCTCAGCACCAATCAGAAATTAAGATGATGCATAACCTGTGACGAAATCTGTGTATGAAAAGGCCGGGTTTTCCGGTCCTGGGGCAGAGTTGTTGTGACTCCCCTGGTATTGCAATATCAGCGCTTTACTTCGCTTGTGATCAGAGAATAAATCTACCAGAACGAGAGAAGTTGTTGGCTGAATTCTTCCAAAGGCTCTTCCCATGCAAATGATTCTGAACGACGCTAACAATAAGGAGAGGGTGGAGGGGGAAAGAAAAGAAATGAAGAATAGAGGATAATATAGCAGAAAGGAATCCAAAAAGGATGAGAATAAGAGTGACTGATGGATGAATGGATGAAAGGACGAATGAATGGATGGAAGAAAGGAAGAAAGGATGAAAGGATGGATGGATTGAAGGCAGAGAGGAAAGATAAGGGGAACGAGTATACAGGAAGAGAAAGACTTGTTCTCATATGGGAGGAGATCGTCTCCTGTTGGTACAGACAGCTCTTGACCGCTGCATCTTCCTCAGGCTCTGTGTCTATGACAGCGTCTCTCCCCCTGTCTGTGAATGCTTCTGTTATCAGCGCACAGACAGGTCATTTGCAATCGGAGCCCGGGGCACTAATAGTTGAACAAGCATTTTGAAAATTGAATCCAATGCATTTCCTGTTGTTTCTGAATAATTAATCAAATTATATTAGGTTCTTATGGATGTCTCAAAGCCATTGCAGCCAATTATACCTAGTTATAAAATACAGGGGAGAGTTTATTACATCATAAATCTACACTTATCCGTGTAACTGAGTAATCAAATAAACTCAAGACGCCCCTCAGTATGAAATTAACAATAATATATATATATATATATATATATATATATATATATATATATATATATATATATATATATATATGTATGCACAGTTACTTTTGAATTGTAAATTTCCAGCATACAAAAACTGTATCATAGTGTTACTGAACAAAAATATCAGGATAGTTTTTTTTTTTTTTAATGGCCCTAATTTGTTTGAATCAAGGAATATTGACAATAATAATAATAAGTAAATTTTTCTTAAGTAGTGCCAATGTAAGAGCATTGCCATTTCCTTTTAGTAAAAGGAACAGTAAACAAAGGGTGACTGTGACCCGCATGGTGATGAAGCAGATCTAATTTTGGGCTTTTGATTAAGGCTGATCAGTTAATCGTGTATAATCCCATGTTGTGATTTCAGCTTCCTCAATTATTAACCACTGAACATGAGCAGATTTTGGGGCAAGTTTAATTTCTTTTAAACAGTCTGCGGTGGCTACAAATATTTTCTGCAAAGAGGCTGACAAAGGGAAGAGAAGATACAATGTCATTCCAAAGAGCAATGTAATTATTTATTCTGATCAAAATACATATTTACGCTATGGATAAGTCCTAGCTTGTTTTAGGATGAAGGAATACAATGTTTTGTCAAAAAGATGTGCATATTTTTTGCTGCTTTGTTGCAATTGCAGGTAAAACATAAATACTATGTTTTTCTTCAGGGTCGGTCCTCCACTTTGTTCAAATCTGAAATATCTCAACATCTTTTAGATGGATTGCCAAGAACTTTAGCGCAGACATTCATAGTCAGCTATAAACTTT